>NC_077243.1:45225000-45525000 GCF_947179165.1 Solanum dulcamara | reverse complement strand
TCTCTCTTTACAAAAGTGACTCATATATTCTTATCGTTACAAATGTGACTCACATATATCCCTACCATTATAAAAGTGGTTCACATATACCCCTACCGTTACAAAAGTGGCTCACATATATTCTTTCCATTTAATGGAAAAATAATTTTTAATTTCTTTTTTAATTTCTAATTTTTAAAAGATCCATGTAGGGTATATATGTTCTTTTTTACACATGAATTATTTTTTGACTTCTTTGATTATCATTATTTGAGTTTTGTATTCTTATTTTATTTTTTCTCTCATTCTTTAGTGTAAAAAATATGAGAAATAAAAAGAAAGAAGTGCGAATAGAAAAAGAGAAAAAAGTAACAAAAATATTTAAAAATAATATTTCCTGTGGCAATATTGTAATTTAAAACTTTTTTTGCGACTATATTTTAATTTTGTTTTTGTATTTGTAATTTTTTTGGGGCATCTATAGTAAAATTTACAAGAAAATTAGTGAATAATAAGTTTGACCATCAAAATAATAAATTCAAGTTAGCCATTGAATCAAAGAGTAAAACAAATACGTGTGAGAATGATCAAATGTATCCCTACATGGATTATTTTTTCTAATAAAAATTTAAAAATTAAATTTAAAATTAAGTTGTTCCACTTCCGTTAAAGAAAAGGGTATATGTGTTATTTGTGTAATAATATGGCCATATATGGGTTACTTTTATATGAGAGATATATAGGCTTTAAATGATAAAGTTAACTGGTATATCAGACCCATTTTCCATTTATAAATAAAGAACAATTCACAGAAACTAACAATGCCACACTTATTTTTTAGATGATTATGCCTAAGTTGTAAGGATATAGATTTTTTTATTAAAAATAAAATAAATCCCGCAAAATGTCCCTTTTATTAAAATAAAAGAATGGCCTTAAGAAGCAATAAGGTCAACTAAGACAAAAAAAAATTGACAGAAACTAAAAAGCAAATTAAAATAAAAAAAACATACAAAAAAGAAAATGAAAAGACTCTAGGGAATTTGAATTAAGGATTACAAAAGAGTTCCAAAATTAAGGAAAAGTGACACAAGTCTTAATTATTGAGTAAATATGACGATTTTAAGATTAGTGCTAATGACACTAATTTTAAACCCCTCAACTTTTATTATTCATACAAGTCTTATCTTTCCCATCCCACCCCTCCCCCTCCCCCTTCCCACCCTACCTGTCACAACCCAATATCTCAGGCCGTGATGGCACCTGCTAACACCCACCAACAGGTAAGCCTAACCCTTAATCCTTAGACCAGAACCAGAGGCAATGGGCTATCAAGTTGAAGATGAATAAATAAAGTGGAAAGTAAGTAATAATGAGAAGAAAGAGAACAACTAAAACAACACAAGAAACCACCCCTAAGACTTGGCATCAATCAGTAATTGAGCATCTAACGCAAATACGAATGCAAGATTGTTACAAGTACAATAAGAGTACAGACAGTCTTCGAAAGCAAGTAAAGACTAGTCCTATTACGACATGGATGGAAATCGGCAACTCTAGATGCCAGGAGCTCACCAAATCTTCGAATCAGAAGCTGCTCTAAACCAGTCCAAATCAACGACGAGAATTTGTACTATGATCTGCAGGGGCAGAAGTGTAGTATGAGTACCAAACAAATAATACTCAGTACGCATAGGCCGACTGAGATCTACAGATAAAGCAAGTATAATTCAAAGGTAATCAAGCAAATATAGCACAAGTAAACAAATAAGATCTAACACAAAGTGAAGTAAAATATGAGAGTATAGGGGTAGGATATATATATATATATATATATATAAAACTATAGAAGACAAAGTCAAAGAATGCACTTGCTCGCGCAAGCCACAACCTATTTGTGGAAAAGAGCACTAAAAGATCCAACTAATCAAGGATAGGAGCACTGTCTATCCCAGCTAACCATATATCAACTAAGAACCAAACCATCTGATGAGAACAGGAAAACCTCAAAAACAATAACTCAGCCTAAGACACCCTGCAAACATACTACAAGTACAATAAGATATAAGAGTAAATATAATAAGACAATAACCGACCGAATGCCCATACCCCAAAAGGTACAAACAAGGACAAACATAGCCCCGGCCCCCAAAAACTGGGGGACCAAACAACAAACAAATATCCTGGTGATAGAAAATGCTAATGAATGTAAGTTTGTAGTAAAAACAAGTAACATCATCGGTGTCTCTCAACAATAAAAAATGATAACAAGTGTATAGACCCACTCCAACCCTCGACCTGCCAGGTGGGACCCATGTGGCTTCCTCATATAGTTTCGTGGTGCACTTTCTAGAGGGGCCCATAGGGGATGCGGGAAGTCTGCATACACTGACTGGCCCCAAACCAGGTCTTACATAGACATATAGAATCCCTGTACTGGTACCAGAGAGTGAGTGGCCAAGCCAATAAAGAAAAGGGCGACGCCGTGCCAAATACAAGTATAGGATAAAGGCATCCCAGATGCAGCCATAATATAAAAAGGGCGACACCGCGCCGGATATCAATAAAACCTAAGCGCATCTTCGATGCCTCTTAACTGTCAGTGTAAACCGATCAAGCCCCTATCGGAATCTACGCCTAACTACAAAGGCACCAGAACACAAACTAAAGCATCTAAGGCTGAATCCTAGCCTAAGGCCTTCAGTACCAATCCTAAGAAGGATAATATCACCCAACCATAGTGCAAGAAAAACTACAAACCCAAAATGAGGATCTCAAGAGACTACGCTAGTATAAGATTCAACTGAGTCAAGTAAATGAAATAGAAAGGCGGGAGGCCCTAAACCCAGCCAATACCAACCTAAATCACATGCAATGTATACTAAACTATATCTAATAGAACTCATTCAAAGGGGAAGACTATAGCCTACCTAGAAGTCGAGCACACGCGCTCTAAATCCATCAAAATGACGCTCTCGACCTTCGAATCCTCTCCAATAGCCTCCACGCAAGCAAACTAATAATCACCTCATCAATACAAAGATTTTGATACCAATTTTACAATTTTTAGAGATGGATCCAAAATAAGGTCTAAACGGGATTGTGGGACCTATATCGAGAATTTTGAATTTGACTCTGTAAAAAGGTACAATTAAGCTTAAAGAACTTATGTTCCAACTTATAGCACAATTCGATGCTCAAAAAGTACAAAAATTAACCCATGCATAATTTCACCATTAAAGGATAATTCAAGAAGGAGGGCAGTCCCTTAGGGATAAAATTTACCTCAAACGATGATTCAACAGATGAGACTAATTATACCATGATGTTCTCTATGGAAAACCACGCCAAATAGGCTCTTGAATCGAGAAAATGGTCCTAAAATGATCAAGAAACAAGACCTCAAAATTCAACACACCTCCAACTAGAAAATGTCAAAAGACAACAACTTATTTCATAAGTGTACCTCATAGAAGCCTCCCCTTAAGATTCCGAGCACACCAATGGATTCTTCACGAAATTTCCTTGAAGTTAGACCTTTGAATCGCCAAAATCGAGTTTATATAGATTAAAAAATAAATTTCCAATGGATTTAACTTTGAAAATACCCAGTGCAGCAACTAAACTCAAGATTTTACCTCAATCGAAGCCCCAAATCAGTTTCCGAGCTCCCCAACGCATTCTCCTCAAAATATCTCACAATTTTTTCTTTTGAATCACCCAATTTGAAGCTCTAGAACTCATGTTATGGGGTTTTAAAGTTGGAGAAAAACCCAAAAATGGGACACCAGAAACAGTGCTGCAACACCTATTTTTGGCATAGTCCAAAATCCCCGATGGCGTGAAATGAGATATGCTACCCCACAAAATTCGTTGTTTCGAACTCAATGGCGCATTCAAAAATCCCATACGAGGTCATTTTAACAAAAAATGGATTCTACACCCAAGTGCCATTTTAAGCCAAATTCCACAATAGGACTCGAGATTAGACTAGAAGCTTGGAAAGCGAACAAAGTGTCGTTCTAGACAAACTCGATATTCCGGAACTTACCGTGTTGTCAATTTTTTTATCCGAGTGCATTTTCAGGAATGTTGACCAATGTCAACCATAAGCTAACTTTCAAAGTTTGCACCAAATGGTCCCAAACTCGTATCGATGCCTCGATACTCATGTCGACATTGCTACTAGCCTAATTTGGCTATTTTGGAGCTGATGGAACCATCACAATTTGAATTCGAGGTCTCCTTGACCCGGAACTCAAAAAGTCGCAACTAAATCAACTTAGGCCTTCAAAATACCAAAATGGGCTTGGAACCTCTAAATATTCAACCAACACTTCTTCTAGACCAAAAACCATCCCCTAAATTTAACGGAGTAGTCAGAATTTCATTTCGAGCATCAAAACTCCAAAAGTTGACTAAAGTCAAACCTTGGCCTAAAATTCCTAAAATTCCCAACTCAAGACCATAAATCTTCGTTAAAACTCCAAAACTAATTCAGTAAACTTTCCTAGACCAATTTCCTTATTCTAGAGCTGCTAGAATCGACGAAATTCCATTATGAGATCCGTAGCTCTGGTTGACCTAAAATACCACTTTTGAACAATTAAAGCTTATGAAAACTCAAAATTTCCAAAGGCTCAACTTTTCACAGGATTTTCTTAAAACCAACCCCCGGTACCAATCAAAAATGACTCGGGGCAACTAAAGAGAGTGGTAAAATGGTCATTTTATGAAAAATTCCAAAAATAACCTTCAGGATCATTACATCATCCACTATTAAAAGAACTTTCATCTGCGAAAGTAGAGTACAGTCATAGTTTGAAGGCATGAAAGGACAAGGGTATCAGGCCCACATGCTCTGCCAAACCCTCGGACACCCTCTCGGTTTGAACAAAATAGTCATAAAATTGGGCTAAGAGGAAAAATCCTCAAATCCACTTCCAACTTCAATAACTCCTCTAATTCCTTCTTGGGTTCCAACTCTCGCTTGCTTAGCCCGATTTTGACACCGAATTCATCCAAGAAAGACCAAACTACGCCGAAACCACTGAAATAGGTAATGCAGGACCATGGAAAATATCGGAGAAAGAAAGCAGACTACTAAATCGACTATTTCAACATATTGTTTGCACTAGTCTCATAGCCATCTCTTTTAACATAACGCCGAAACTCAACTAAAATTTCCAAGTACTCATCTTATGCTTCCAAGTCTCTTTTCTTTTAGCCACCAAGGGCACCCTGCCAGTCCTTAGCTATACTGGAAACCTTCAATGCCATACAAAACATGCTTACCAAACCACACTGCACCAACCTTAGGAAAGTCACATATCTCCACTGAACCTCAAGGGATGATAACAACCAATACAAGTAAACCAACCTAGGGAAAAGCCTAAAATTCTAATACCAACTTCAAAACCCAATAACCCAAGCTGAATCTCACCTTTTGAAGCTGAATACTCCACTTCGAAAGATCATTGTACCGCGAACGACAAGACCGCACAGAGTTCAACCTAGTGACTCACTTCTACCATAAAAACTTCTGAAAAACTGGCATCGTGTGTCCACAAAACACTCTACCACATTAAGTCTGAGCCAACCATCCTAGTATAAGGAAAACAAAGCTGGTAGGCGGCGCACAAGCATGGACAACCAATCGGTAATAGTCCAAAGGCGTCTACTCCCACTCACAAACACCGCAATCTACCGAATATGTCAAAATCATGCTTTCATCCTGAACAAATTCAAAATTCCACACTCCATGAATTACTTTGAACCCATCATGTATATGAGATTTCCAACCAACTTCTCCACCAGGTAGGTAAAAGAGAGTAAACCTCAACTCTGCAATCTAAGGACTGGAAATACCAATTAGGCATAAAGAGGAATCAACAAGTAGAATCTAACGTTACTACAAAGATGCTACACCTCCATCACATACTACTTTAACAACCAACCTTTTAACTACGAACCTATTGATGCAAAGTAATATGGATAATCGTCTAAGCCAAGAAAATTAGAATGGTAGAGGGGGGTTACTAATCAAATCAAAGTTAGTCAAGCACAATTGTATAAGAACCATTCAACCACTAATCCAATGGGACAACCTCTAACTACGTCAACCTTCTATTCCAACAAAAACCACCAGCACCACAACTCCTAGCACCAAACAAAGCTAGTTTAGCCACCTATCTAACAAGGAAAGACATCATCACAAAATCAATGGTAAGGGAAAAAAAGGGAAAGCTAACTAGCCCGATCGCAAACTTGGAATAGAACCATCAAGAAAAGGCACGGGAATTGCTCAACTGCCACTACTCAAAATAAGAAATTGACTTAGTCGAGCAACTACTAAAAAAATTAGCTACGGAGCTAAAACACATGTACATAAGTCCAGATAAGATAGTCACAATAGTCATAAGGTAACTAACAATCCAAATAGACACTTATGGGTATGCAAACCCTAAAACCACATAAAATTAGCAATATAGAGTAAAACAAGGAAACCAAGCGAATATCACTAATACTTGGATCCTCAGCCTCAGACTGACTTGTGGAAGCATAAAATGGATCTTGATCGACCTCGGCCTAAGCACCTGAAGCATCACCAGCAATCCTTTGAGCACTACCTCTACTTGGAGATGGTATAAAACCATGATACTGACTCAGCTGAGCAAACTGCGCATAAGTACTACATCAGGGATAATCTCTTGATTGGTGACTAAGCTCTCCACAGATGCGATAAAGTCCATCAATTCTGGTTTGGCGAGTATGAGGAGTCTGAAATGTCTAAAATATCAAATCTCTCCTGTGGCACTCCTGGACCAGTGGTCAAGTAAATCGCAGCCATAACACCCTGAAGCTGAATGCCCTATAATAATCCGACCACGATAAGCAGGGAGCAAATCTATTCCCCTCAAGAACTGGCCCGCAGTAGAACTACCCTAATGGGGAAGACTGCTATATATGTCCATTCACTTAGTTGAATGCACTGGGGCCCTACGATGCTCTCTAAGAAAGTGGCCTTCCTCATCAGCCTCATAGAAACTGGCACTAATCACATCTCGCTGAAGGAATCCAAATGGGATAGGACAAGCTCCAACACCCGAAGGTCCAATGTGCTCACCTTGAAAAGTTTGACCTGAACAATATCCAGTGTAAAGTCCCTGACCTGTCTCAAAACCTCTTGGAACCTGAGATACTACCGTTGTGGTCCTGATAGATCGAGAAGGAAGATGACCCTCGCCAAACTGACACTCTCCCTGAAGTGGGATGCTATCACCACTGTGATGATGGACAGGTCTATTTCCACTACCTTCGTACGCCTCAAAGCATGCTTGCTCCACTGCCCTCACATGGCAAAGACAACCCCCTAACAAACTCCTAACTCATATCCTAATTCATAGGAGATGATGTGGGGTTATTACTAGCCCATTCAAGAAATTCAATGACATACTCTGATACTGATAATGAACCCTGCTAGGGAACTACCAACCCACTTCTTGCTTGACAACCATCTGCCAAAACTCTGGTAGAACCTGCTGACGCTCCAATCATGTCTATCGAAAAACTCGTGCTATCCATATAAGAAAGAATGGATTCCAAATGATCAGTTTAGAGGTTATTCAAAGAAAGGACATATGATAAGGAGTCAAGAATAAAATTTCCTAGATATGCCCCATAGCCTTCCGAAGATAAGATATGGATGTCTCTGCATTAATTCACAGGACTCTACTAGGAATTGCCCTCATACCAACGATGCCGGTCAACTTAAAGCTCTGATACCAACTTTTCACGATCCAATTTCTCAAGTCGTAATGTCACTTGATAACACCCACAAGAAGGTAAGCCTAGCCTTTAATCCTTAGCCCAGAACCAAAGGCAATGGTCTATCAAGCAGAAAATTAATAAATAAAGTAAAAAGTAAGTAATAATGAGAAGAAAGAGAACAACTGAAACAACATAAGAAACCACCCCCAAGACTTAACATCAATCAGTAATTGAGCATATAAAACATATACGAATGCAAGATTGTTACAAGTACAATAAGAGTACAGACAGTCTTCGAAAGAAAGTAAAGACTAGTCCTATTCTGACATGGATGGAAATCAGCAACTCTAGATGCCAGGAGCTCACTAAATCTCTGAATTAGAAGCTGCTCTAAACTAGTCCAAATCAACGGCGAGAATCCGTACTATGATCTACAAGGGCAGAAGTGTAGTATGAGTACCAAATAAATAATACTCAATACACATAGGCCGACTGAGATCTACAGATAAAACAAGTATAATTCATAGGTAATCAGGCAAATATAGCACAAGTAAACAAATAAGATCTAACACAAAGTAAAGCAGGAAATGATAGTAAAGAGGTAGGATATATATACACACACACATATATATATATATATATATATATATATATATGTGTGTGTGTGTGTGTATATAGAAGACAGAGTCAAAGAATGCACCTGCCCACACAAGCCACAAGCTATTTGCAGAAATGGGCACTAAGGAGCCAACTAATCAAGGACGGGAGCACTGTCTATCCTAGCTAACCACATATCAACTAAGAACCAAATCATCTGATGCGAACAGGAAAAACTCAAAACAAAACTCAGCCTAAGACACCCTACAAACCTACTACAAGTACGATAAGAGATAAGAGCAAATATAATCAGATAATAACTGACCGAACGCCCGTACCTCCAAAAGGTACAAACAATGACAAACATACCCCTGGCCCTCAAAAATAGGAGGATCAAATAATAAACAAATATATTAGTGATAGGAAATGCTAATGAATGTAAGTTTGTAGTAAAAGCCAGTAACATCATCGGTGACTCTCAGCAATAAAAAATGACAACAAGTGTATAGATCCACTCCAGCCCTCGGCCTACTAGGTGGGACCCATGTGGCTCCCTCATACAATTTTATGGTGTACTGGCTAGAGGGACCCATAGGGGATGCGGGAAGTCTGTATACACTGTCTGTATACCACAGTTGCCACCTTCTTCTCCTCCATCGTCACCGCCACAACAACCACCACTTATTGCAGCAGGTTAGCAATTTATTGTAATAGATGTCCTATCTATTGCAATGGATGATGTTAGATAGTTATTTATTTCTATCTGTTGCGACAAATATGATATCTCTTTCTATTGTTGCAACATATAGGATATCTATGTCTATTGTTGTAACAGATTGGACATCTATTGTAATAAATTGTTAACATGTTGCAATACATTACTAACCTGTTGCAATATATTGCTAACAAGTTGCAATAGATGACTTGAAAAAATATTCAAAAATTTTAAAATCAAAGAAAAATAGTTTGTAAAAATAAGGATCAAAAAGAGAAAAAGAAGAAAAGTGCGATAAAAAATGATAAACGTCGACAATGATGATGGCAGAAACAAAGACCATGAAAAAAGAGAAGAAGATAAAGAAAATGGAGGAAGAGAGAAAGAAAGAAAGAAAGAAAGAAAGAAGAATAAGATGGGGGAGAGAAAAATCTAAAAAGAGAAAGAAGGAGAGATAAAGGAAGATTAAAAAGATAATGACGAGGAAAATTTCAAAATTTGAAATTTTAAAAAGGAGGGAAGACTTTTCAAAATTATTGAAATATTAATATATACCATAGTTTTTTTAATTACTCTAATGAAGTCCACTTTTTATTTAATCTTATTTGACCAAATCAATGTCAACTTTTTTTAATTGAAAGCTTTTTTTTACCTTTTGCCCAATTTTCTTAAGACTCTAGAAGCTGTCTTCTTTCATTTCTCTTCAAAGACATACCTCAATTTCTCCATCAATGGAGTTGTAGAGCTGAAGAAGAGACGAAACACCATCTTCATCAAGCCGCAATCCATCTAGGCATTATATCAAGCCTGGATTGATTTCACACGGAGCATGTAAATAATTCTCACAAATATCCTGAAATCTGATCCAAAGAAGACTTCTTCAACTTGGTATACACCAATCTGGTGTAATATTGTTGTGGCTAGTGTCAAATCAAATTAAGAGAGTTCCTTACCATCTATATCTCAAATACCTCCTTTTGATTTTATCTTGTGCAGTATTTATCGATTTCATATGTATTCCATGCATTTTCTATGAACAAGTGCCTTCTGTGAACTTCCTTTCTAGATTAGTTTGTAGAAGATACTTGACCAGTGATGATTCAGTATTTTACCAACTCATTAAACTTAAATATATGAATTATTACTATGTTTTAATGCTAATTGAGAGGATTTTAGGCTCTAGTTCTCTTATATGCAGATATTTCTGGGAAAATTCAAGTTTGAAGGATTTGGAGGTTAAAACTGCTGAAGCAACCCAATGAAGGAACTGCATCCCACAGGAGCCAGTCGGCGTCTCGCAGGCTAAACACCATCTTGCCCGGAGAAAAACTACCTAAGCATTGGTGACTCATGAAGATTAAGAGGGGGGTGAATTTAAAAATTATTGTTCCTTAGTCGACTACTCAGGTCTGAGATTCGATTAACCTGCAGACTAGTAGAAATAATATAAAGAAAAAACACGAACGCAGAATTGTAAAAGAGGCAAAAGTTTTATCTTGGTTTGGATCACCGATGTGGTGCCTAGTCTGTTATGCCCCACACTTTTGGTATATGGGAACATTTATTTAGCTTTTCTCAAGTTATCTAGCTTATCTAAAGTTACCATGTGATCCATGTTATTCATGACATTATCAAATAACTCTAAGGAAGGGAGGATGTAACGCCCCATATTTTGCATAGGCTAGTTCTATATGAGACGTGATGGTTGGAAATAGGTTTGGAAGGATTTAAAATGGGTTGGAGGCCAAATAATGAGTCATGGTAATCGACCTACTTGCGTAAGCTACTTGAGTATATATCGAGCTTAAGTAGCAAGGATCACATAGGTTCTTAAAGTGAGATAAGATTATGAGCCTACAAAAAAGAGTAAGTAGGTGATGCACCTACTAAAAAAGTGGACCCCACTAAGACACGTGGCAACAGCTTATTGGAGCATGGAGGGGATGGACATATAATAGCTGGACACATGTCACCCTTGGGGCTAGATACATGTAGGGGCTGAAATGTGTCACCCTTAGGGGCTTACACATGTCACTTTCAAAAGTGGTGTACAAAGGCCAAGTTATGACTAAGAATAAGTCCTTAGTTCATTCTTTTTCTCATCCTTAGGCTTAGAGAACCTAGAGAGAAAGAAAGAGAGTTCAAGCCATAACAAGTTTCGGCCATGTATGAAGCAAGGAGAGGCCCCAAATCTTGATCCGTAAATTAATTATCTAAGGTATTTTCCAATCAAGTGAAGGTGATTAAAAATGTAAATTAGTTATTGGGGCAGAAAGAAGGTCCAATGAAAAGTCCATTGTGGAGCCAAGTTGCTAAGGTAGGGTTTCTTTCTTTTAAATTGGAGTTAATGATGTTGTAATGGAGAGATTAATTTGTGTTAAGTGGATTTGAAAGTAAGAAAACTACATGGTTATTGTTGACATTGTAAATGGGAAGAATTGAAGTTATTCTAGTTGGATTAAAGTTTAGTTAGTGTTGTCGTTATCACGGTATTGTATTTGAAGGTAATTTGTATGTGTTGAAGGGATGGAAATGTGGTTATAAATGAATATAAGTGCAGCTGTTCACAGCGACATTATGGTCCTTTTCGTGTGGTGGTGATTTTATGAAATAAGGATTGAAAATCGTATTTTGATGTCGTGGTTTTGGGTGGACTGTTTGGATCTTGTATTGAATAATGTTGAAGTAGTTTTATTGTAGATGGATGGTGGTTGTTGTTGTTGGTACAGGTATGCTAATCAAAGGTTAATTGGAAGTTCGGATAGGGCGAGTTATAGGGGAAATGTTGCTCAATTTCCGTTAACTTCTTAACTAACCAATATACTAGTCTAGAAGTGTGAACGAGGAAGAAATTACTATGATAATTGGTTGTAGATTTAGAAGCTGGAAAGTCGAAGGTTATTCATAATCGTGTTACTTTCGTGGTAAATAGTTTAAAGGGGTAACAAAGCAATCTTGGTTGTGGTTAATCTATAACAGGTATGTAAAGCCTATCCCTTTGTTTTTTTTGGCATGTCTTAGATATAAGTGATATGTTATATGAGCTTTGGGGATAATTCCATTCATAAGCTCCGAGTATGACTCATGACTCTTATTCACTTCTGGATGTTAAAACTCTTAAAGTAGTTGAGCTATTGCCCTCGAGCCTTCTATATGTTGAATAATAATTAGAGGTATAAGAACCTATTCTTAAGGACTCTACGATGAAAAATGTCTCTGATTCCATAAGCTGTTTAGCATTGTCTTGATACATGTCTATGATTCCTGAGGCTCTATTTGATATGATCCCTAATGACATTTAGAGGATACTTGAGATGATTAATACCCTGATCTTCAAGTGATGGTTTACTTAATTACTCTATTGAGTCTTATGATGATTTAATTTGCATATGGTTACTCACTACTCTGCTCATGCATACTGTTAATACATTTTTAACCAAGTCCCAGGCCGGGTACGTTATCTTGCTTAGTTTTACTGCATTTTTCACCTAGTTCCTCACTAGAGGGTCGGGTATGGTATATATATATGATGATGATTTGATATGATGACATAATGAGGTGATGATGGCACCAGGCCCCATGATTGGACAAATATTATACATGTGATTCACCGAGTCCATAATGGGTCGGATATGAGATATGATATGATCATGCATGATTTTATTTCATAAGGCACAGGTACAGTGATTTCTTGAGCATCATATTGTCTCCTGAACCTCTACTTCAGATGTGATCTTATTTATAATATGTTATGCTTTATATACTCAGTACATTTATCGTACTGACCTCCTTTCTTTGGGGGGCTGTGTTTCATGCCCGCAGGTATAGACACGTATTTTGGGGATCTGCCAGCTGAGGACTTTCCACTCAACAATTTTGGAGTGCTCTATTATACCAGAGCCTAGGCTGTTGGTATTGATCTTTTGATGTATGTATTCATTTATTTAGGGGTACGGTGGGGGTTCTGTCTCTTTATATGATACCGTTGACACTCTTAGAAGTCTGTTGATATGTGTGTTTATGGGTTGTGTGTAAGTTTTATTCATATGCATCTAAATGATGTGTTGTGAATGTTAATATATAATGGCAGCCTTGTCGGCTTGCATCTCCTTTCATGATATGATTAGTGAAAACTTCTCAAGACACAAATAACAGGGCTATATGTATATAAAGACGTTATGACCCATTGGGGTTCTTACGTAAGTTACCATATTATTCATCGTTTATATTGGAAACAACTGATACGTATGGATACGAGTATCCAGGTTGGACCCTAGTCACGGCCTACGGGGTTAGATCGTGACAAAAGTGGTATTAGAGTAATTCATCCTCGGAGTGTCTATAGACCATGTTTATCGGTATGTTGTACACTACATCTATAAACAGGAAGTTATAGGACAGTTAAGATGCTATCTTTCTTTCATTTCTAATATCGTGCGATAGAGACAAGCTATTGAAAATGAGATTTCTTATACTAACCTTTGATTACAGTTGAAGAACGACATTGACAAAAGGAATTAAGTGATGATATTGGATGCTCCACAATACATAGGGTAAGTAACGATGTGAAAGAGGTATGTTTGATAGTAAGAATATTGAAATATAATTGAGATGTAAATTTAAAAATGAAAAGGAAAAATAGACAGGATAGTGTAACAGGTGCAGTTCGAGTTTGACATATGAGGTAGGTCCATCCTTTTTACACTGTTGTTGATATTGAGCGCCCTGTGTGGATGTGATATGAAATGATATAAATATATATATGTTGGCCCTATGAGGTATTATTGCTATTTTCTGCGTGCAGGTATGAGATAGCAAGAAATACAGAGGAAACTCTGCCCAAATTTTCCCAGAAAAAAAAAGAGAATGAGATATAAGTTCATAATATGTCTTGGAAGTTGATACCGATAGGGTAAACTTATTATGTTGGACTAAAAATGTAAGAGGTACCCTCCATGTCATCGGTAAGGGGCACCAATTTTACTTGGGGAGTTTTATTTCGGAAAAAGCCTATATGAGCAGCAAAGTTCAGAATTTATTTGAACGAACCAAGATATTTTCTAGCTGTATTTTTGCCTTAGAAACAACTCATGTTGAAGGGAAAAATATCCAGCGATTGAGTTCACTTTTATTGAAAAGTACAAAACCCTCGACCATTAGTTGTGAACTAGATAATTTGGTCACGACTCAAGAATAAACCAAGAGGAAAAACATGTGAGTCAAGCACTAAAAAGTACTGTGGTGCTTATTGGGTTCTAGTCCTTTCTAGTAGTGGTTGGAGAATGCTTCATGGTAACATTTTATTAGTTCTTCACCAACTAATTGGAGATGGAATTTATGGAAGGGAAACAAACTTATGGCTATTCAGGATCGTGTATTTCATATGTTGTTGATGATCCGAAAGGGCTTGTAATACTAAAAGATAATTTAGAAGAGGTTGGCAAATCTTGATAGGGTGTCATATAATGGTACTGACTGAATTTATAAGTAGGGATAACAGCTTGTGAGATATGAAGGATAAGACTGACTAGGAAGGGTAAAAGGTTAAGTACGTTTACTTCACCGAGTGCAATTAATCCATAGTAGGAATCGTGAAAAAGGTTAAGAAGTATTATACTATGGGATTAAATTCGAACATGATATAATGTGAATATAATGAGGATCGTTATGGAACAAATAAGGAAGACTTATCAAGTTCTGTAGGAAAAGTTTTGAATAAAGGTTATATAATAATAGAAATGATAGAGAGCACAAGGAAATAAAGAGTAACTGAAAAGAGAAAACAAGAAGAGAGCGAGATAAAAGTGTAGTAATAAGTCATGACATGTGTAGCCGAGGATACGAATGCTAAAGGTAACAGAACTGCAAAGGACCAAGTTGTAGAAAGATGAGTAACGAGGTAGAATGGGTGCTAGGAAATGACTGGTATGATACACATAAAGATAGATGAACAAAATGCTTTCTGGAAATGAGGAAAAAGATTATGTGAAAGTAATGTGTTCCGAAGGATACAAAAGTAGCATAAAATTCCTCGTATGCAGAATAAAAGATAGACATAGACAAGAGAAGTGATAAGGAAATTCTAACAGAAACACCCAAATTAGATGTAATTAATTGAATATGAGTATGGAACGAAAGGGGAATATATAGTTATGGACTGAAAGGTGTTGTACAACGACATGGTGATAATATAAGACCCTTATGGAGGTGAACTTGGTGTGTTGTTGAGTAAGTTAGAAGCATGTGGTGGGTACACAATAAGGGTAGAAAGGGGTATAATTATCATCTGGTTTGTGTGCGTAACCTGGAAGCAGAGGTACAAACTCTTCAGTCAGCGCCAGTAGTCAATGAATATTCAGTTGTACTCCCCGATGAACTCTCAGGTCTTCCTCTTGAAAAGGAGATAGAGTTCACCATAGATGTGTTACCAGATACTTCGCCCATATCTATTTCTCCCTATGGAATGGCACCCACAGAGCTGAGAGAGTTGAAGGAGCAACTGAAAGATCTATTAGAAAAGGGCTTTATTACGCCCAGTGCATCACCTTGGGGAGCACCAGTACTATTTGTAGTAGCTGAATAAGGTAACAGTAGAGAATAGATATTCCCTCCCTAGGATTGATGATTTATTTGACCAGTTGCAGGGTGCTAAGTGTTTCTCAAAGATAGAACTGCGGTCAGGCTATCATCGGGTACGGGTAAAAGAAGCAGATATTCTAAAAACTACATTTAGAACCCGATACGGACATTATAAGTTTAGAGTAATGTCTTTTGGGATGACTAATGCTCCTGCAGTGTTTATGGATCTAATGAACCGGGTGTTCAAGCTATTCCTAGAATTTGTGATTGTATTTAGAGATGATATTCTGGTCTATTCACAATCAAAGAAGGAGAATGTAAATTATTAGATGATGATGCTTCCAGTGTTGGCCTAGGTTGTGTACTGGTGCAACATGGTAGAGCCATAGCTTATGCCTCTTGGCAGCTCAGGAAGCACGAAAGGAATTATCCAACTCATGATTTGGAGTTAACAACAGTTATTCATGCTTTGAACATATGGAGACATTATTTGTATGGAGTGCATATTGATCTATACACGGACCATAAAAGTTTCCAATACATCTTCAAGCAAAAGGAGCTGAATTTACGGCAAAGAAGGTGGCTAGAGTTGCTGAAAGATTATGATGTTGACATCTTATACCACCCAGGGAAAGAAAATGTGGTAGCAAATACACTCAACTGTAAGTCTATGGGTAGCTTGTAAGAGGTACAATTAGAACGGAAAGAGATAGCCCGCGAGATTTGCTAGTTAGCTAACCTTGGAGTCCATTTGGCTAATTTGGATGATAGTGGAGTTTCTGTTAGAGGAGTTGCTGAATCCTCTATCATGGAAGAGGTAAAGCAATGCCAGTGCAAGGACCCTATTCTGGCATAGTATAAGGATGCAGCTCTTCAAAAGGGAAGGACTCCATTTGAGATCACACCTGATGCAGTGTTGAGGTATAGAGGCAGGTTATATGTACCTGAGATTATAGGGATACGATAATAGGTAATGGGAGAGGCATACTATGCCTGCTATTCTGTTCATCCAGGGTCAACCAAGATGTATCATGACCTCAGATGTTTACATTGGTAGGATGACATAAAGATGGAGATAGCAGAATTCGTAGCCCAATGCCTAAATTGCCAACAGGTCAAGATTGAGCATCAGAATCCTGGTGGACTATTACAGGAGATGGAAATACCGACTTAAAAATAGAAAAAAATTAATATAGACTTCATTACAGGCTTACCTTGCACTCTACAGAAGTATGACTCCATATGGATTATTATAGATAGGCTGACAAAATCAGCCCATTTCCTTCCAGTTAGGACTATATATTCAGTTGAGGACTATACAAGGTTATATATCAAAGAAGAAGTAAGATATCACAGGGTTCCCATATCTATTGTCCCATACAAAGAAGCTCAATTTACAGCTAAATTCTGGAGATCATTCCAGAAGGGATTGGAAACACAATGAATCTTAGTACAACATTTCACCCTCAGACTGATGGACAGACCGAGCGCACTGTTCAGACACTAGAAGATATGTTGCGGGCCTACACAAAGGTAGCTGGGATGATCATTTTCCACTTAATAAGTTTTCTTATAACAATAGCCATCATTCTAGGATCTAGATGGCACCGTATGAGGTTTTGTGTGGAAGGAAGTGTAGGTCACCTATTGGTTGGTTTGATATTGGTGAAACACAAATAATAAGCCCAGACATGGTTCAACAAGCTGTGGATAAAGTGAATCTCATTTAGGAGAGGTTATTAGTAGCCCAGAATGTTACACCACGTACTTTTGTACCTTGGAAGGTTCTTAAGCTTCTTAAGCTTCTTAAGTATCTTGAAAGGTTGTTAAGTTTTTGGAAGGATTCTTAAGTTTCTTAAAGCTTCTCAAGCTTCTTAGAAGTTACCATGGGAGATGGATAGCCCATAACGCTATCAAACAACTCTAAGGAAGGGAGAATGTAATACCTCATTATAGGAAATATTAGAAATAGCGTTGTAAGAATCCGAAAGAAGTTGGAGACCAAATAATGAGTCGTAGGACTCGATTTACTTACATAAGGTACCAACTTGGAAATCTTACATACTTAAGCTACTTGAGTACATACCAAGCTTACATAGCAAGGATTACATAGGTTCATAAAGTAAGATGAGATTACGAACCCATGAGGAGGAAAAGAGAGTGACACGTGGAAGCATGAGAGAGTGCCATGTGGAATCAAGGGAGAGTTCCATGTAGAAGCATCTGGATCAAAGGGTGGACCCCACATGACATATGGCAGCCTACGGTAGGAGGAAGGGATGTATTGGCCCATTGAGGGCTTGACACGTGTCACCACTTAGGGCTTGACATGTGTCACCACTTAGGAGTTGACACGTGTCACCCCTAAAGTAGCCTATATATATGTTATGACTCATTCTTATCTACAAGAAAGTTATTTATATTCCTAGTTCAAGAGACTTCTAGAGAAAGAAAGAAGAGAAGAAAAATCTAGAACTAGAGAGAGAGTAGGTTTGGCCAAGGAGAAAGAAAGGTAAGCCTCCGATTTTGTTTCATGAATTAATTATCTAGAGTATACCACTATGTTATGAAAATGTTAGTAATGTAAATTTATGGTTTGGAGAAGAACCAAAATGTTAGCAAGCAGCCACAAAGTTTTAGTCGCGCTAAAGGAACTTCCGAGGCAAGTTTTGGCGAGTTTCGGGAAAGGTAAGGTTTTCCCTTTCAAATTGGAGTTTATGATGATGTTATAAGGTATATTAAATGTCTTAAATAAGTTTGGAAGTGGAAAAAATTGCATAAGGATGCTTGACGTTAGAAACAAACTAAATTGAAGTCGTCATAGCTAAATCGAAGTCGCGTAGGGTGTTGTGATTATGGGCCGCGGTTGTAGCTGATGTGGTTGTGTGTTGCAGCGCTGTAAAGGGTTATAAAAAGGGTGTGGGTTCTTTTGTTTTCATCCACACGACCCTCCGTTTAGTATGGTTAAAGGTTTTACAAAATAAAAGTTAAAAACTCTATTTTGGTATCATAGTTTTGAGGTAGTTGTTTGGAGTTGTATTGGGTAATGTTGAAGTGATTTATTTATGTATATGCTGCTGGTTGTTTTTGTTGGTATGGTTGTTGACATTTTGGCTGAGTGAAATCTCGGGGATGTTGAAGTTATAGGGGAGATGCTGCCCAATTTTTGGTAACTTTGGAACTAGTAACAAACTAGTCGAGGGTATTAGATAAGGAAATGATTCCTATGGGTACTTGGATGTAGAGTTGGAAATCAGAAAGAAAAAGGTCATTAACCTTAGTATTACTCTCATGTTATTAGGTCAAGGAGGTAACGAGGCGAGCTGGATTATAGTTAATCCACAAAAGGTATGTGAAGCTTACCCTTTATTTTCTTTTGGCATGTCTTAGCCTTAAGTTATATATATACGAAATTTGGAAGTCATTCCATTCATAAAGCGTTGAGTAGGAGTCAAGACCCTTCTTCACTTCTGGATGTTAGAACTCCTATAATAAGTGGTGTCCTCGCCTTTCAAGTCTTTTGTAGGATGATAAGTAGTACATATAAGGCTTGCCTATATCTCTCTTTGAAAGGGGCTTAAGGTAAGGGAAATGATGTCTGATATGAGTTTAGAGATAATTCCATTTAGAGGTTCCGGACGTAATTCGTGACCTATAGTCACCTCTGAATACTAAGGGTACTAAAGTAGTTAGATTACTACTCCCGAGCCACCTATATGTTGAATAGTAAGTGGAAATATAAGCTCCTATTATGAAAGGCTTTGAGAAGATAAATGTCTCTGATTGCATAAGCTGTATCTCTGATTGCATAAGCTATGTGTCTGATTGCATAAATTGTGTCTTTGATTGCATAAACTGTGTGGCATTATCTTGGTACACACCTGTGGTTCCTGAGGCCCTAATTGATGAAATCCCTAATAACATCTAAAGGGTACCTTGGAGAATTACTTTTCTAGTCTTCAAGTGATGGTTCACTTGACTGTTTCATTGAGTCTCAGGAGATGACCTAGTTGCATATGATTTCTCACTACTCTACTCATGCATACGGTAACCCTTTTTTCACTGAGTCCCATGATGGGCTAGGAATGTTATTGTGCACAATTTTATTACTCCTTCATCAAGTCCCCAGCCGGCTATATATATGTATGTATGAAGTATACGATGATAAAATATTATATACGATGATACGATGATGCCATATGTGATGAAGTTATTCACTAAGTCCCGGATCGGATATATATATGATAATATGATGAAAATGTGGATCGAGCCATACGTTCCTCGGTATTGTTTTAAATTATGGATTAGGCCGAACGTTCCTCAGTATATTTTACTATGTGACAATGGCACCGAGTCCTATAAAGGGGCCAGGTGTGGTACGTTATGTATACTACTTTTTCACTGAGTCCCTCACTAAAGGGCCGAATACTTACATAGGCATGCATATAAAAATATAGGGATACACTTATGACCCCGAGCCCTATAGTAGACCAGATGTACTATGATGACATATATGATAAGATTATGCCATGTACGATGATATGATGCCATATACGATGATAGGATGCCATATACGATGATAGGATGCCATATACGATGATTTGATGAAATAATATACATGATGAGAGGGGATGATGATATGGTGATATGGTAATATGATAAAATAGTTATGATACTAGGTTCCTTAGCGATCTGGGAACAACGTATGATGATGTATATAAATACGTGTCCTAAGGTGCAGGTACATTAATTTGTTAATTGTTAAACTTGTCCTTGCATCCTTGTTTCAGTTATGGTCTCAGCTATGATGTGTTATGTTTTACATACTCAGTACATATATTGTACTAACCTCTCTTTTTTCGGGAGGGGGGGCTGTTTCTTATGCCCGCAGGTACAGGTACTTACTTTGGAGATCCGCCAGCTTAGGACTCCCACTCAACTATGTCAGAAGTGCTCCACTATTCCGGACCCTAGCTTTTGGTGCTGATCGTATAATGTATATAGTTGTTTATTTAGATGCACGGCGGGGGTCCTATCCCGCCATATGTCACTGTTAATATTCTTAGAGGCCTGTAGACATATATAGGTGGTTTGTTTACGAGTTTTATTCAGTTGTGCCTATATAGTATATTATAAATGTTATTATGTTAAAGCAACCTTATCGGTCGTTGCATGACATGGTGCAAAATGAAAGAGGCTATACGTAGACAAATTTGCTATCACCCTCTGGATTCTTATGTATAGTTCTTATAGTTGAGATTTATGTATACGGGGGTCCAGGTCAGACCCCAGTCATGGGCTACGGGGTTGGGTCGTGAAAGAAGTTGTATCAGAGCGGTCCTTCCTCAGAATGTCTATAGATCATATCTAGTAGAGTCTTGTTTATCGGTGTGTTGCGCGCCATATCTATAAATAGGAGGCTAAAGGGAATTTAGGGTATCTCCTTTCTTTTATATCTAAGATCATGCGATAGAGCTTAGCCATAGGACATGAAATTCCTTTTTCTAACCTTTGGTTTTAGCTGGAGAACAACATCGACAGAAGAAAATGGCGGATGATATTGGAAGTTACCCAGTATATAGGTAAGTAAAGGTGTGAAGGAGGCACGTGGATAAGGTAAGAAGATTGAAATATGATTGAAATGTAAAGTCGAAGATTGAAGAAAAAAGTAGACAGGAAAGTGTAACGGGTGCAGTTTGAATAGGACATACGAGGTAAGTCCATTATTTTATACTGTTATTGATATTGGGCGCCTTGTCTGGTGGTGATATGAATATATATATATGTTGGCCGTGTGAGGCATTGTTGGTATTTCCTGAGTGCAGGTTTGGGATAGTAAGAAAGATAGAGGAAACTCTGCCGATTTATTTTTTGAAATAAAAAGAGAATGAGATGTAAGGTTGTAGTATATATTGAGAGATTGTATCCACGGTACCGATAAGATCTGACTAAACTAGGAGTACAACTGACCTTGGTAAATAAGTAAATTGCGGTATGGGTGGTAATTAGAAGGTCGATACTGATATGGTGAGAAGAATGATGATGGATATGAATGTCTTAAGACTGCCTGCGAGGTATTAAGGATAAGAATAATGAGAAAGGATAAAGGGATTAAGTACGCTTGCTCCATTAGGTAGAATTAGTCCAGCATAAGGATCATGAATAAAGGTTAAGAAATATTACCCTCCGAGATTGACCATGAGTAGAATATAGTGTGAATATAATGAGGATCATCATGGAAGTACATAGGGCCTAGTAATGAAGTAACTAAAGAATGTGATTGTGAGTAAGATTAGGAGTCAGCATCGAGTACACGATAAGGTGAAAGCGCATGAAGCAGAAAGAGGTATTGTGTATATGTACCTCCACTGTGGAAAATAGTAAGACCCCTCAAGGATGAGTGAGGTAGCTCTGCAAGACCATTGATGCATTGCGAGTCCATTAAGAGGAATAAGTGGTATTCACTGAGATGAAGATAGTGTTATAGCAAAGCTAGAAACACGTGTCATCAGAGTATAAGTTCCCCCAAATGGAGAATCGGACATGATTATAAGCACTAGTGACGTACTGATTGGGATGAAGGAAATGCGGCTTTGACTAAGCTACTACATTAGTTATATGACTCGAGTACCAGTACTTAGACTAGATTGTGTACTATTTATCGAGAATTCTAAGCACCCCATGGTTGTATTAAGGTTTCTTATAGGGGCAACCTAAAGTATAGATGAGTTAACAGAAGGTGTAGACATGGTGCAGTATGTCAAATGTGTTGGAACAGAATCATATGCATATAAATAGTTGAAAATAAACAGAGGATGACATGGGTACGCCCTAAAGGGGGGAAGTGGATGAGAGAAATACACGTGTGAGATGAAATTAACTAACACTATCATATGTAAACAGGAACACTTAAATTTCAAGCGAGATCCCATACTGGCACAAATTAGCAAGAGCTCAAGGAAACAAATAAATAGCTAGGAGCTGCGGTATCTGAGACCGTGCAAAGAATCATTGGTAGAATCCTAAGGGATGGGTGCCTACCATAAGGGGTGAATACGATAAAATAGTTGGACTGAGCAAACTAAGCACCGTGTAAAGGGTAGTAGGGCCGTGTTTGGGTAAAGATTAAGATATGGCAACAACGTTATTAGCCGCTGATATGGTGACATGCAAGTAGCAAGGAGAAAGAATAGAAAATCTCTTACGATAGGAAATGAGGAGACCAAAGAGTACGTAAAGGAAGAAAAGAAAGGAGTAGGACAAAATAGCATTGGTGCGAGCAAGTTCTAATGTGACGTCGATATGTAAAGCAAGATGGGCCAGGAAACAAAAGGATTATATCTATCTTATACATGTTTTATCGGAATGGTTATGCAACCTATGGATATGTATATGTTGAGTATAGGGTCAAGTGAGAAGTACACGAGAAAAGAAGCTAGGATGTTTTGGATACGTTACAGAGAGATGTTAAGATGGGTTAGACCAAACTACTGAGATGGGGTGAGTACTAAGGGAAAATAGGACCTAGCCGTGGTTGAACCAACAATCTATCCTAACGTCGAGTGTAAGACAGGGGTGGAGAGGGCAAGGCAAAACATGAAGACTAGCGAGAAGACGCTATGGTAAATCTTGGGCTAGGTTGAGTGCCTTCACACATTATTGCAAGGATTGCAATGGAACGTGACATGAGGACTTTCCAAGGGGGTGACCCATCCTAGTACTACTCTCGGCCAAGTATGTTTAACTTCGAAATTGTCACGACCTAACCTCGTAGGCCGCGACTAGGGTCTGACCTGGACCCCCTTATACGTATCTATCAGCTACACTTAAGTTGAATCGTGTGTGATGTGACACTATACACAAAAACCTCAATAGTTTAAAACTTTTTCACGTACATGTAGCCTCTTTCATTTGTATCATATCATGAAAAGGCACGGGAGCCGACAAGGCTTCCATAACATAAAAATAGTTACAATATGCCGTATAGGCACAGTCGAAACAAACTTATAAACAACCCACATATACATATGTCTACAGACCTTTAAGAATAGTAACAGCAACATATGGTGGGATAGGGCCCCCGCCGTATCCCTAGACAATTAAATGCATACATATTACAGGACTAGTATCAAAAGTTAGGCTTTGGAACAATAGAGCACTCCCAACATCGCTGACTGAAAATCCTAAGCTGGCGGATCTCCAAAATAAACATCTGTACCTGTGGGCATGAAACGCAGCCCCCCAGAGAACAGGTGGGTCAGTACGATATATGTATTGAGTATATAAAGTATAACAACATATAACTGAGCTAACAACTGAAGTGGGGATGCAGGAAACAAATATAACAGTTAACGAATTTTTCTACCTGCATCTTATGACATGAGGGCATGTATACCTTCCTTACATACCATACCTGGCCCGATATGGGACTTGGTGCTACAAGTGTGTCACTATATATCTACATGCATGCCTATAGAACGTATCCGGACCTTCAGTGTGGGACTCAGTGAAGCTGTCATTTCATTGTGTATCATGCTCGACCCTTCATGGGACGCGGTGAATAATCATTTCATCATATATTATGCCTGACCCTTCATGGGACACGGTGAAAAATCATTTCATCATATATCATGCCCGGTCCTTCATGGGATATGGTGAATCAACATTTTATCATTTATTATACTCGGCCATTCATGGGACGCGGTGAATTTATCATGCTCGGCCCTTCATGGGACGCGGTGAGTTTATCCTGCCCTGCCCTTCACGAGACGCGGTGAGTGATGTATTAATGGCCTGCACGAGTAGAGTAATGAGGAACCATATGAAATTAGTTTATCATTTGAGACTCGGTATAACAATCATCATGGACTATCATTTGAGGATCAAAATAATCATTATTTCAAGTATCCTCTAAATGCCATTAGGGGCCATATCGACGGAGTCTCAAGAGTCCTAGATTTTTATTAAGGTAATAACAAATGGCTTATGCAATCAGAGACACTTGTCATTATAGAGTTCTTAGGCATGAGAGCTCATACATTCAATTAGTATTCATCATATAGGGACTCGAGGGTAGCAGTTCAACTACTTTAAGAACTTTGATATTAAGAAATGCATAGGAGTTATAGTTCATGTTTCCCATGTATCCGGTTACTATTTCCTGTATAGAAGGCTCGATGGTGATATCTCAGCTACCTTAAGATACTTAGCATTTATAAGTGAACACGATTCAATAGGCTCTACATATATTACCTTTTATCCTATAGAAGCCTTAAAAAGGCAATAGCTCAACTATTACAGGAGTTCTACCATTACGAAGTGGATAAGAATTATGAACTGTACTCGGAGATTTACAAATGAAATTTTTCCCATGTTTCATATACACACCATTCATAACGAATTTCTATGACATGCCAGAAGAAAAGAGAGACAGGCTTTACATACTTATGCCAAGAACATGCCAAGAGAAAGCTTCACATACCTCTTACGAGTTACTCTTTATCTTGTTCGTCTCGTCTTCCTCTGAACCTAAGAAATATAAAAGAAACACGAATATTGATAACCCTTGGCTTTCCATCATCTTAGTTTACATACGAGTATTCATAGAACTCAACCCCTCACTCGTCTTCCCGACTAGTTCTTTAGCTAGTTAAGGCGTTAACAAAAATCGGGCAGCACCTCCTCTATAATATGCCCTATCCAAATTCCCAATTACATACCTAATATCTACAGCCAACCAACAACATAAACAGAAGCTCATATATATGTATAATATGGTCACATTACACAATATAAACTCTAAACGACTCGCTCGAAACTATGACGCCAAAATAAGGTTTCTAGTTTCCATTTTGTAAAACCTTTAACCATACAAAGTGGGGGTCATGTGGATGCCACCATAAGATACCCCACCTATGTTAGGACACATTTATACCCTGAAAGACACACCACATAACCAGCAGCAGCCTCCACACATACAACGCCTCATTCCGACTACAATTTACCTACGACAACTTCAATTTAGATAGTTTCTTTCGCTGAGCATCTACACGATTTTTTATACTTACAGCAGTATAAAAGGTACATAATAAACTCCCTAAAAACCTCATAAAGTATAAATTTAAAGGAGAAATCTTACCTTACATGAAAAGGCCAAAACTAGCCAAAATTGCGCTTCGAAAAACTCTTTAGTGTGCTGAAAGTTGTGGACTGTTCGTAGCTCGTTCTTGCTGCCCCAAAATGGATTTTTATGTTATTAAAAACCTCTATACCCCCGTATAATTCCTTAAATAATTAATTTACAGAGTAAAATCGGAACGTACCTATTTTTCTCTCCTAGCCGTCCTCTTTTTCTCTCTAGACTTAGGGTTCTTATTTCTTGTTGCTGCTGATTGTTTTTGGCTAAGGACTGAAGTTAATAGTCATTTATCATGTATATATGGGCTTCCTTGAATGTGGAATGTGTCATCCCCTTAGGGTGAAACGTGTCCAGCCGTGATTGGACTACCGCATCTATGCAGCCTCTTAGGGGCTGCTACATGGCAGTGGGGCCCACCTCTCCCAAGCAGGTGGGTCACCTAGTTGACCCCAAGAAGGTGGGTCACTTGATTTCTTGAGGTGATTCCATGTGTCACTCCTCCATTGGCTGCCACATGTCCTCTTTTCCTCTTCCTCGTGGGTTCGTAATCTCATCCTATTTTAAGAGCCTATGTAATCCATACTATGTAAGCTTGGTACGTACTCAAATAGCTTAGGTATGTAAGACTTCTAAATTAATAGCTTACGTAGGTAAGTTGAGTCCTACAACTCCTTACTTGGCCTCATACTCCTTCTGACTTCTCTTGACCCTATTTCTAATTTTCCCTACTATGGGGTATCGCATTCTCCCTTCCTTGGAATCATTTTGTCATGATCCAACCCCGTAGGTCGTGACTGGGGTCCGACCTTGACCCCCATATACCTACCTATTAGTTGTAGTCATATTGAACTATGAACAAGGTGATACTACTCACAAAAATCCCAATGAGTTAAAACTTTTTTGTGTACGTGTGACCTCTTTCACTCGTCTCATAGCAGATAAGGGCATGCAAGCTGACAAGGCTGCTGTAACATAATAATATTCACAAAATGCTGTATAGGCGCAATCGAAACAAACTTACCAATATCCCACATCCAGATGTCTACAGACCTCTAGGAATAGTACCAATAATATATGGCGGGACAGGGCCCCCGCCATACCCCTGAATGTACAAATATATACATTAAGTAACCAGTATCCAAAATTAGGCTCCAGAATAGTGAAGCACTTCCGACATAGCTGAGAGGAACTCCTAAGCTGATGAATCTCCAGAATGAACATCTGTTCCTATGGGCATGAAATGCAGCCCCCCTGAGAAAAGGAGGGTCAGTACGATATATGTACTGAGTATGTAAAGCATAACACATCATAACTGAGACCATAACTGAAATAAGGATGCAGGGGACAAGTATAACAACTTAATGAATTACTATACCTGCACCTTAGGACACGTAAATCATACACATCATCATATGCTGTGCCCGACCCTCTAGTGAGCTCGGTGTCATAATCATTTTCTCATATTCACATGTCATCATATCATCATGTATTTTATTTTATCATATCATTGTATACGGTATCATATCATCGTATACGGTATAATCTTATCATGTATGTCATCATATTACATCCGGTTCACTATGGGGCTCGGGGTCGCAAATGTATCACTCTAATCTCATATGCATGCCTACATAAAGTATCCAGCCTCTTTAGTGAGGGAGTCGGTGAATGGAGTGGTGTACGTCTATAGCGTACCATTATAATATACATACCGTACCCGGCCCTCTTAGGAGGGACTCGGTATTTCTTTCTTATTTCGCCACATATACTATCATATTATAGCCGGCCCGGGACTCGGTGAATAATCGTATCATCATAACATATAACATATATCACACCTCACGTACGGAATCGTCTCCTCGTGCGTGGAACTATACACATCCGGCCCAGGACGCGGTGAAAGAAGTAGTAAAGCTGCGCCCGACATAATATCCGGCCCATCGTGGGACGCGAAGAAAGAAGGGTTACAACATGCACGAGTAGAGTAATGAGAAACTATTTGCAACTAAGTCACCCTCTGAGACTCAATGAAACACTCAAGTGAACCATCACCTGAAGATGAGGAAGGTAATTATCCAAAGTGCCCTTTAGATGTCATTAGGGGTTACATCGATTGGGCCCTCAGGAATCACAGACATGAATCAAGACAATGCCATATAGCTTATGCAATCAGAAATATGGTTAATGCAATCAGAGACACAATTATGCAATCAGAGACATTGATCGTTTCAGAGCCTTCAAGAAAAGGAGCTTGTATCTCCATTTACTATTCACTATATAGGAGGCTCGAGAATAATAGTTTGACTACTATCAGACTTTTAATGGTTAGAAGTAACTACAAGTCACGGTTTATACTCAGAGCTTTACAAATGGATTGAATTCCAAATATCATATACATATCATTTATAACTTATATCTAAGACATGCCAAGGGAAAAGAAGAATAGCTCTACATACTTATTCCAAAAATACGCCAAAAGAAAGCTTCACATACCTCGTATGGACTTCTCTTAATCACGTCCACGTCGTGGTCCTCGAAACCTATTTAACATGGAAGTAATGAAAGTATTAACAACCTTAGAATTTTCAGCAACTTATACTACCCACGAGTATTCATAACATTCATCCCTTCGCTCGCCTTCTCAACTAGTTCCTTAACTAGTTAAGGCGTTAACGGAAATCGGACAGCAGCTCCCCTATAATGTGCCCTATCCGAAATTTCCAATCATGTCCTTAACACCTACAGCCAACCAACAACATAACCATAAGCTCATATATACATATATTATAGCAACATTACACCATATAAACCCCAAACAACTCATTCAAAACTACGATACCAAAACTAGGTTTTTATCCTTCTTTTTACGAATTCTTTAATTGTGCAAAGTGGAGGGTCGTGTGGCTGAAAAAAGAAGCTCCCACGCCCTCATTAGCTCATATTACAGTATAAAAATAAATCACCACACCACCAGCAGTCACACACCGCAAGCACAACGCATTATTCGATTACAATTCAACTATAGCGATTCCAATTTCATTTATTTCGAATGTCGAACTTTTCACGACTTTTACCCAACTTACAGCAGCCAAAAAGGGGTGTAATACACCCTATAATAACATCATAAACTTCAAATTAGAGGGGAAGACCTTACCTTTCCCGAAATTGGCTAGAACTCGCCGCAATTGTGCCTCAGAACGTTTTTTAGCGCGCTGTAACGTCGTGGCAACTTGCTATCCGATTTTTGCTGCACCAAACTCAAGTTATATACTACTAATACCTCCATATCATCGTGGTATATGCTAAATAATTAATTTATGGAACGAAATCGGGTCTTACCTTATCTTTCCCTCCTAAGCCATCACGTTTTCTCTCCACTTCTGGGGTTTGTTCATCTTTCTTGCTTGCTGAAGTTTTTATGAATGAAGGCTGGAGTATATGATTCATATACATACATATATGTGGTCTTAGGGTGTGACACATGTCATCCCCTAGAGGTGACACATGTACAGCCCCTATTGGGCCACCGTATCCATGCAATTAAGGAGGGGCTGCCACGTGGCAGTGGGGCCCACCTCCCCCAAGCAGGTGGGTCACCTACTTGACCCCAAGCAGGTGGGTCACCTGCCTTCTTGAGGTGATACCACGTGTCACCCTATGATTGGCTGCCCCGCGTCATTTTTTTTCTTCCTCATGGGTTCGTAGTCTCATCTTATTTTAAGAGCCTATGTCATCCGTGCTACACAAGCTTGGTATATAGTCAAATAGCTTAAGTACGCAAAACTTCTAAGTTAGGGGCGTACATAGGTAAATCGAGTCCTACGACTCATCACTTGGCCTCCAACTCCCTCCGACTTCTCTTGACCCTATTTCCAACCTTCCCTACCATGAGGTATCACATTCTCCCTTTTTAATTGCTCAAGAAGGTCGTAACTTAGGTGGCTCACATGATACTTCTAAGTAACTTAAGGAACCTTTCGAGTTCAAGAATGTGGGGTGTAACACGTTTGATAGTGTGGTAGATTATCTGACTCACTTGATAACTTCTAAGAACTTAAGGGACATTCCGAGCTCAAAAGTGTGGGGTGTAACAGAAATTTTGTGTTACAACCCGTACTTTGGTACCTTGGAACGCTTTGTAAACTTTTTAAGTTTCTGGGAAGGCTCTTAAGTTTCTTAGAAGTCTTCATGTGAGTCGGATAATCTATAATGCTATCAAATAATCCTAAGGAAAGGAGAAGGAGATACTCCATAAGAGAGAAGATTGGAAATAGGGTTACAAGAATCCAAAAGAAGTTGGAGGCTAAGTAGTGAGTCGTAGGACTCAACGTAGTTGTGAAATCTATTACTTGGGACATTTTCCATATAAGTTACTTAAGTACTCATCGATCTTAAGTAGCAAGGAATACATAGGCTCTTAAAGTGAGACGAGATTACGAAACTACGGAAGAGAAATAAGGAGACAAAGCACCTACTTGAAGCAAGTAGGTGATGCACCTACTTGAAGCAAGAAGGTGACGCACCTACTTGAAGCAAGTAGGTTATTCACCTACTTGGGGTGGACCCACGCTGCCATGTGGCAGCTTTGGGTTGGACGTTCGGATGAGATGACACCTTAAGGGGCTGCCACATATCACCCTAGGGGGATGCCACATGTCATCTCCTAAGCCAATGTATATATATGTATTACATGACTCTTAAGGTCATTTATATCCAGAAAACTTCAGCAGCAACCAGAAAAAAAGAACCCTAAGTGTAGAGAGAAAAAGAGGACGGCTTGGAGAAACAAAATAGGTAAGTCCATATTTCGTTCCATAAATGAGTGATATAGCATATACCAAGATTATATGGAGGTATTAGAAGTATAAAATCATGTCTTGGTGCAGCCAAAACGGACAACAAATAGTCCACGCAACTTCCAGCACGCTAAAGAGGTTTCCGAGGCGCAATTTTGGCTAGTTTTGGCCAATTTCGGGTAAGGTAAGGTAAGGTTTCTCCTTTAAATTTGGATTTTATGGTGTTTTTATGGAGGGTATTATGTACCTTTTATACTGCTGGAAGTACAAAAAAGTCGTGGAGATGCTCAGCAAAAAAAATAATCTAAATTGAAGTCGTCGTAGTTAAATTATAGTCGAAGTAACGCATTGTGTATTTGGAGGCGTCTTCTGGTTGTTTGGTGTTTGTTTCAGGGCCTAAATGTGTTCTAAAAGAGGTGGGGGAGCTTCTGGTTGCAGCCACACTACCACCTCTTCATACGGTTAAAGGTTTTGCAAAATGGAAACTAGAAACCTTATTTTGGTATCATGGTTTTGAGCGAATCATTTGGAGTTTATGTAGTATAAGATTGATGTAAATTGTATATATATATGCTGCAGGTTATTGTTGTTGGTTGGATGTAGCTATTAGGAGTATAATTGGAAATTCGGAAATGGTACATTATAGGGGAGATGTTGCCCAATTTTTGTTAACGCCTTAACTAGATAAAGGACTAGTTGAGAAGACGAGCGAGGAAATGAGTTCTATGAATACTCGTATGTAACTTAAGACGCTGGAAAGTCGAGGATTGTTGATGCTCGGATTTCTTTCATGTTAAATAGGTTCAAGAGATGATGAGGCGAACGTGTTAAGATTAACCCGTAAGAGGTATGTAAAGCTAACGTTTCCTTTTTTTGGAATATTTTGGCATAAGTATGTAAAACCTATCTTTTCTTTCTTTTGGGCATGTCTTAGATTTAAGTGACAAATGATATGTGTATGAAGCTTGGGGTAACTCTATTCGTGAGCTCTGAATATGATTCATGATGCATAATTCGTGTTCACTTCTAAATGTTATAGACTCTTAAAGTAGTTAAGCTCCCATTCCTCAAGTCTTCTATATGCTGAAAGGTAGTGTATGTAAAGTTATTCTTCCTCTCTTTTGGCATGACTTAGATGTAAGTATTACATATATGAAGTTGAAGATTATTATACTCTTAAAACTCTGTGTCACAACCCAACCCCATAGGTCGCGACTGGGGTCTGATCTGGACCCCTCGTACACATATCTATTAGCTGTGGTCACATTGAATTGTAAATTAGACAATATCATGTAACAGAGCCCCACTGGGCAATAACATTTTCATAAACCTGTAGCCCTTTTCGTTTATATCACAATATGATAGGGCACGCAAGCCGACAAGGCTGCCATAACATAATAACATATATCATATATTAGGTAGATCCAACTAAATCAAAATGACATACACAACCCACAGATACATGTCTGCAGACTTCTAAAAATATAAATGACAACATATGGCGGGATAGGCCCCCCCCCGTACCTCCAAATGGACAAAACAATTCTATACATCAGTGGACAGTATAAAAAAACTAGGCCCCAATACAATAGAGCCTCTCCGAGCTGAGCTGCATGGAATCCTAAGCTGATGGACTCCCAAAACCTGTATCTATACCTGCGGGCATGAACGCAGCCCCCCGAGAAAGGGGGGTCAGTACGACATATGTACTGAGTATGTAAAACGTAACATAGTACAACTGGAGGTATATCCAAAATAGAGAAGCAGGTGAACCAATTATCAAATCAGAAACATGTACCAGTACTTTGTGAATTACCAAAAACATGCATGCTCAAATTTTCAATATAGCCGGCCCCGTCAGGGGTCCGGTGAATTATATACGTAGTATCAGTATCAGGCCCCGTGCCATCGCCACCTTATTACAATATATCAGCATAGTATCAGTATTAGGCCCCAAGCCATCGACACCTTATTATAACACATCATATAGTATCAGTATTAGGACCCAGGCCATCGTTACCTTATTATAACACATCATATATATACATACGAATACCGGCCCTCTAGCGAGGGACTCGGCGAACAATGCAGTGAATTGCACAAATCTGATGATCGGCTCGGGACTCGAAGAAGAGGTGTTACAGTATACAGAGTAGAGTAGTGAGAAACAAAATATAGTTTAAATCATTATTTGAGACTCAATAAAGTCATCAAGTGAACTTTCACCTGGGGATCAGGGTAGAAGGTATCTGACGTATACTCTCTAACTGTCACTAAGGACTATGTAAAAAGGAGTTTTTGGAAATCTTAGACATATACCAATGTGAAATATCTTATAGCAGTCTGAGCATTGGTTATCTTAGAGACTTTTGTTTTTACAAACAAGAGCTTAGTCGAATTAATTATTATACAATCATATCGAAGACTCGAAGATAGCAGCTTACTACTTTAAAGTTTAAACATTCAAAAGTGAGTGAGGGTTCTGAAGTCATATTCAGAACCTAGCAATGGAATTACCTCTAAAGCTCATATCATATCCTGCTTATATCTAAGACATGCCAAAAAGGAAGAGAACAGATTGGCTTTACATACCTATGTCAAAAGCATACCAAAAGAAGCTTCACATACCTTGTCTGAATTATTTCTTATCCTGTTTGCCTCGCTGTCCTTTGAACCTATTCAACATGAAAGTAATATGAATATCAACCCCTCTTAACTTTCCAGCACCCTAGGTTACACCTTAGTATTAATGAAATCTATTTCCTTAGTCGTTTCCCCAACTAGTTCTGTTATTTGCTAAGGCGTCGCCCAAAATTGAGCAGCACCTCCCCTATAATGTGCCCTATCCAAATTTTCAATTAGGTCCCTAATACCTACAGCCAACCAACAACAACAACCTGCAGCAATTTACACCAATAGTATACAACATAAACTCCAAATGACTTATTCAAAGATACGATATCACAATAGGGTGTCTAGCCTTTATTTTGTAACGCCTTTAATTATACACAACGGGGGGTCATGTGGCTTCAAACAGAAGAACCCTAAACCACATTAGAACATATTTAGTCCCTTTAACAACACATCACACCCCTGCAACAGAAACTCACAAGAACAACGCCTTACTTTGACGACAATTCGACTATAACGACTACAATTTGGATTGTCTTCAACGCCAAGCATTACTATACTATTTACACGTTTCCAGCCACACACAAGGTGTATAATAACCTACATAACAATACCATATATTCAAATTGAAAGGAAAACATCATCTTACCCGAATTTGGCCAAAACCATCAAAGCGCAACTTGGAACTTCTCCAAACGCGCTGAAATTGAGCGGGCTGTTTGTGTTACTCCTTCGCTGCCCCAAATTGAAATTTTAGGTTATTAAACACCAATATAAAACTTAGGGATACTTCAAATAATTAATTCACGGAACGAAACCCGGAAGCTTACCCCGAAAGGGCCAAACCCGTAGCCCCTCTCTCTTGTCTCCAACGTTTTTCTCTTCTTCTTTCTTCTAAGTTTCCAATTGTAAAGCTGAAGTTTTGGTTCCATAAACATCGTAAAATACATATATACATATCCACGTGCTTAAGGAACATCGTAGATAATTAATTCACGAAAGAAAAATCGAGAAACTTACCTTTAAGCTTCCAAAGCCATGGCTGCCTCTCTCTCACATTTTTTTCTCTATGTTTTGGACTGATTTTTGAGTTCTAAATGACTTAAGAGTCATTAACATACATATATATGGTCCCTTAGGAAGTGACACATGTCATCCCCTAAGGGTGACACGTGTCAAGCCCTTATTGGGCCACAGATCCACCCTTAGCCTCCAAGGCTGCCACGTGTTCTTGGTGGGGCCCACCCCCAAGCAGGTGGCCTACTTGACCCCAAGCAGGTGGGTCACCTTCTTCCACGTGGAACTTCCCTAGGCTGCCAAGTGGCACCTCTTTTTGCTTCCATGTGTCACCTTCTCCTTTCCCCCGTGGGTTCGTAATCTCATCTTGTTTTAATAGTCGATGTAATCCGTACTATGTAAGCTTGATATATCATTTAGTAGCTCAAGTGTATAATACTTTTAACTTAGTAGCTTACGTAGGTAAATCGAGTCCTACGACTTATTTTTTTAGCCTCCAACTCTTTTCAGATTCTCACGACTCTATTTCTAACCTTCCCTCTCATGAGGTATAACATTCTTCTTTCCTTCGAGTTGTTTAATGTCTGTGGAAAGTAGGGGTCTCATGGCTACTTTCAAGATGATTAGGGACACGTTTCAAGGTTTAAAAGTGTGGGGTGTAACACTCTGAGTGTGAGTTAAGGCTTTTATTCCCTTCTCGATATTAGAACTAATGCGATAGTTGAGTTATGGACTTGTAAGTCTTCTACACTACTAACAGTAGTACACGTGAAGCCTATTCCTTCCTTCTCTTGAAATAGTTAAGGTAAGTGAAGCGAGATATGATATGAGCTAGAGGTGATTCCATTATTGGTTTAAAGTATAACTCAGGACTTGTACTCACTTTGGAATGATAAAGGCCTTGAAGTAATTGAACTACGACCCTTGAGCCTCCTACAAGTTGAATAGTGTTGGGATGTGTAAGCTCCTATACCTAAGGGCTCTTCAACATGCTTTACGGTGATATCTAATGGATGTTTTATACGTTACAGAGTTTTACATGCACGTATATGCATTATGATATATATGGATCGAGCCGAACGTACCTTGGAATGTCTTGCTATGTAAGGATCGAGCCGTACATTCCATGGCATGTTATACAATATATGGATCGGGCTGTTGTACCTCGGCATTGTTACATGATATACGGATTGGGCCGTCGTTCCTCGGTATTATTATGTGATATCCGGATCGGGCCATCGTTCCTCGGCATTATTATAAGATATGTGGATCGGGCTATCGTTCCTCGGCATGTACTTTCTATATACATGGATCGGGCTGTACGTTCCACATCGCTAATGGTATATATGTTCTTATGATGACGACATGATGTATTTATTACACTAGTCCCCAAACGGGCCGGATACAGTATGCGATGATAGCATATATGCTTTTATTTTATAAAATGTAGGTATGGTAGATGACTAAATGTTATACTTTCCCCCTGTACCCCTATTTCAGCTGTTGTCTCAGTTATGATGTTTTATGCTTTATATAGTCAGTACATATATCGTACTGACCCCCCTTTCCTCGGGGGGCTGCGTTTCATGCCCGCAGGTACAGATGTTCATTTTGGAGATCTGCCAGCTTAGGGTTTCCACTCAGTGATGTTGGAAGTGCTCCACTGTTCCGGAGCCTAACCTTTGATACTGCTCATTTGATATATATATGTTTGTTTATTATTCAGGGGTATGATGGGGGCCCTATCCCGCCATATGTTACCGTTACTATTCTTAGAGGTCTATAGACATGTATATATGGGTAATGTGTGAGTTTTGTGCGATTATAGTTGTACAATGTGTTGTAAATGTTACTATGCTATGACAATTTTGTCGGCTGGCTTTCCTTTTCATGACATGATGCAAATAAAAGAGGCTACATGTGTATGAATATTTTATCACCCACTGGGTTCATGTGTTTGGTTCTTATATCTGATAGAGACATATACGGGGGTTCAGGTCAGACCCCAGTCGCGTCCTACGAGGTTGGGTCATGACAGAAGTGGTATCAGAGTAGTTCATCTTTGGAGTGTCTATAGACCATGTCTAGTATAGTCTTGTTTATCGATGTGTTGTGAACTACATCTCTAGATAAGAGGCTACACGACATTTAGGATGTTACCTTTCTTTCATATCTAAGATCATGCGATAGAGCCGAGTCATAGGGAATGAAATTCCTCATACTAACTTGTAATTTCAGCAGAAGGACAACATCGATAGAAGAAGGTAATTGACGATATTGGAAGTTACAAAGAACGCAGGCAAGAAAAGGCACGAAAGATATATGTCAGGTAAGGTATTGAGGTACAATTGGAATGTAAAGTTGAATTTGAAAGGAAAAGTAGCCAGGAAAGTTAACAGGTGCAATTCGAGTGGGCATATGAGGTAAGTCCATTTTCATACTGTTGATATTGGGCGCCCTGTGTGACTGCGATATGATATGATCTGAATATATACATGCGTGCCCTGTGAGGCACTGTTGGCATTTCCTGCGTGCAGGTATTAAGATAGGGAGAAATACAAAGGAAACTCAGCCCAAATTTTCCTTGAAATAAGAAGAGAATGAGATATAGGGCTGTAGTATATCTTCAAAGGTTGTTCCCACAACAATGATGAGATTTGATTAAACTACAAGTATGACTGACCTCGAGAAATGAGTTAATCTCTGAATTGATGGCAATAGAAACTAGGAGGTCTATACTGGTATGGTAAAACGAAGTTGGTAAAGACTTATAATCCAAAAAAGATGGTTTAGAGAAGACTGATAGATCTAAATAGAATGATATTAAGGCACCGACTGAATGGATACACATGGATAAACTATGACGACCTGTAGTTGAAAGAAGTAACAATATGGGTAAGACAAGTGTCATGACCCAACCCCATAGGCCATGACTGGGGTCCAACCTGGACCCCCCGTATACGTAACTTTCAACTATAACCAAAATCCCAATAGGTCAAAACTTTTTCATGTTCATGTAGCCTCCTTCATTCGTATTGTATCATGAAAGAGAATGCAAGCCGACAAGGCTGCCATAACAAAAACATTCACACCGTGCGATATAGGCACAACCGAAATAACCTCATGAACAACCCACACATACATGTATACAGACCTTTAGGAATAATACGGTAATATATGGCTGGACAGGGCCCCCGCCGTACCCCTGACTAAATAAAAAAATATATACATCGGAGGACTAGTACAAAAAAACTAGGCTCCGAAATAGTGGAGCACCTCCAATCATAGGTGAGTGGAAATCCGAAGCTGGCGGATATCTGAACTGAACATCTGTACCTGCGGTCATGAAACGCAGCCCCCCAAAGAAAGGGGGGTCAGTATGATACATGTACTGAGTATAGAAGCATACCTTACTGAGATAACAACTAAAATAGGGATGCAAAAAATCAAGTATAGCATTTAATAGGGTACTGTACCTGCACCTCATAAAATAAATTCTTGTATACCAATATCACGTACCGTATCCGTCCCGCTCGGGGACTCAGTATCACAAATACATCATCTATCACGATAGGCATATGCACATTATTAGCACTGTGGAACGTACAACCCGATCCATATATATAGCAAGCACATGCCGAGGAACGACGGTCCGATCCATATATCGTGTAATAATGCCGAGTAACGACGGCTCGATTCGTATATCTCATGATAATATCGAGGTACGACAGCCTGATTTGTATCTCATATATTAGTGCCGAGGAATGATGGCCCGATCCGTATACATGCATATCATATAATAATGCCAAGGAACGACAACCCGATCCACATATCACCTAACAATGCATATACGTGCCTGTAAGACTTGACAACATGTTAAACATCCCTCGGGTATCCCCATAAAACATGTTCTAGAGCCGCTAGGTATAGGAACTTACACATTCCATCACTATTCATCCTATAGAAGGCTCGAGGGTCGTAGTTCAACTTTTAAGACCCTGATTATTCAAGAGTGAGTACAAGTCATGAGTCACATCCAGAGCCTGTACATGGAACTGTGTCTAACTCCTATCATACATCGTTTCACTTACATTAAGCCATTTCAAGAAAAGAAAGAGATAGGCTTCATGTGTATTACTTTTTATCACGTAAAAGGCTTACAAGACCATAACTCAACCATCGCGGGAGTTCTAACATCAAGAAGTGAATAAGATTAATGAATCATGCTCGGGGTTCTAAGAATGGGACTATCTCCACATTACATATACCAACCACTTATGACTAAGACATGCCAAAATAAGAGAAGATAAGCTTTACATACTTATGCCAAAAACATGCCAAAAGAAAGCTTCACATACCTCGTATGGACTTCTCTCAATCATGTCCACGTCGTCGTCCTCCAAACCTATTTAACATGGAAGAAATGCGAGTATCAACAACCTTAAATTTTCAGTGCCCTCAGTTGCACCTTAGTATTCATGGAACCTATTTCCTTATTCGTCTCCTTGACTAGTTCTTTAATTAGTTAGGGCGTTAACAAAAATTAGGCAGCACCTCCCCTATAAAGTGCCCTATCCGAATTTCCAATTACATCCCTAATCACTACATCCAACCAACAAAAACACCCTTCAGCATATATACACCTAAAACATGGCGACATCACACAACACAAGCTCCAAACAACCTGATGAAAATTACGACACCAAAATAGGGTTTCTAGTCTTTATTTCGCAAGCCATTATTTATACGAAATGATATGTCATGTGGCTGATACCAGCAGCACCTACACCCCTTTTAGAACACCTTTAGGCCCTGAAAAAATCCCCCACACACCTACAGAAGTACACCACAAGCACAACACTTTACTTCGACGACAATTCAACTATAGCGACTCCAATTTAGTTTATTTTGAACGTTAAGCATTTCTATGATGTTTTCACATTTCCAGCCACTTAAACAACATATAATACACTTCATAACAACACCATACACCCCATATTGAAAGGAAAACCCTTACTTTAACCTAAACTCGTCAAACTCGCCAAAATTATCAAAACGTGGATTCTGGACAACCTACTGTCTTGTATTATCGGTTAGTTTCGAAGGGGTAATTGAGGGAAAAAGGATTTGTGTCCTCAATGAAAGTTATATACATTTGTATTAGGGTAGCAAAAAATTTCTAATCACCCCTACATCAATTTTGTACAAAACGATATGCCCCAAATACCAACGGCAGTCCTTGTAGAATTTTTAAAACGAATCCTGGGCAGCACCTCACCTATACTTATTCACCCTTTTTCGAGAAGATAAAAGCAGAACTGGGTTTTAGAGTCTAACTAAGAGTTATATCCCTATGAAATATCTTTCCAAAACATCTTGAATCACTTGAAACGAAGCCTTATACAAGGAGTTATACTTGTTTTACTAACAGCAGTATCATTCAAAAACGGGTTTGTTAACAAGAATAGAAACCTCCTCGTTGCCCCAAATTTAAAATTTTCATTATTAAACACTGCTATATCACCGTAGGATACCTTAAATAATTAATTTACAGAATGAAATCGGGCCTTACCTTTTTGTCTTGGCCAACCCGTAGCTCCCTCCCTTGGCTTCTCTAGTTTTTCTCTCAACTCTCTCTATTTTTTCTAAGTGTAAAATGAATATATGATGACTTAGTCATCAAAGGGAACATATATATCCTTTTTTAGATGTGACACATGTCAGCCCCTAAGGGTGACACGTGTCAAACTCTCCTTGGGCCACTTCATCCATGCAACCTATTAGGGGCTGCCACATGGCCATGTGGGACCCACCTCAAGTAGGTGTGTCACCTACTTGGTCCAAGTAGGTGCATCACCTGCTTGCTTCCAAGTAGGTGCATCACCTATTTGCTTCCGAGTAGGTGCTACGCCTCCCTTCGCTTCTTCTGTGGGTTTGTAATCTTGTCTCACTTTAAGAGCCTATGTAATCCTTGATACATAAGCTCAACATGTACTCCAGTAGCTTAGTTATGTCAGACGTCCAAGTCGGTAGCCTACGTAAGTACATTGAGTCCTACGATTCATTACTTAGCCTCCAACTCCTTCCGGATTCTTTTAACCCTATTTCCAATCTTCACTCTTATGGGGAATCACGTCCTCCCTTTGTTAGAGTTATTTGATAGCACGGTAGATAATCTAGATCATATGGCACTTTCTACGAGACTTAATACAATGTCCCAAGGTTTAAAAGTACGGGATATAACAACAAGAGTACTAGGGAAAGAGGAAATGAAATACAAGTATACGTACCTATTTCCTACATCTACAGGTAATCCTAACCTTTAGAACTCTGATATTGATTGCTCGATAAAAGTATATGTTATGGCAACGGGATAAAGGACCTCTCCATATAATCGGTATAAGGTCCGGAGGAAGGTTTTGGTTTACATGTGAGGACAAATGTTTTAAAGGGGGGAAGGATGTTACACCCCGCACTTTGGTACTTCGGAACGCTTTGTAAGCTTCTTAAGTTTCTAGGAAGGCTATGAAGTTTCTAATAAGTCTTCATGTGAGTCGGATAATCTATAAAGCTATCAAATAATCCTAAGGAAAGGTGAAGGAGATACTCCATAAGAGAGAAGATTGGAAATAGGGTTACCAGAATCCGAAAGAAGTTGGAGGCTAAGTAGTGAGTTGTAGGACTCGATGTACTTGTGAAAGCTATTACTTGGGACATTTTGCATACTAAGCAACTTGAGTACACGTAGAGCTTAAGTAGCAAAGAACACATAGGCTCTTAAAGTGAGACGAGATTACGAAACTACGGAAGAGAAATAAGGAGACGACGCACCTACTTGAAGCAAGCAGGTGATGCACCTACTTGAAGCAAGTAGGTGATTCACCTACTTGGGGTGGACCCACGCTGCCATGTGGCAGCTTTGGGTTGGACGTTCGGATGAGATGGCACCCTAAGGGGCTGCCACGTGTCACCCCTAGGGGAATGCCACTTGTAAGCTCCTAAGGGAATGTATATATATGTATTACATGACTCTTAAGGTCATTTCTATCCAGAAAACTTCAGTAGCAACCAGAAAAAATGAACCCTAAGTCTAGAGAGAAAAAGAGGACGGCTTGGAGAAACAAAATAGGTAAGTCCAGATTTTGTTCCGTAAATGAATTATACAGCATATACCACGATTATATGGAGGTATTATAAGTATAAAATCATGGCTTGGTTCAGCCAAAACGGACAACAAACAGTCCACGCAACTTCCAGCACGCTAAAGAGGTTTCCGAGGCGCAATTTTGGCTAGTTTTGGCCAATTTCAGGTAAGGTAAGGTTTCTCCTTTAAATATGGACTTTATGGGGTTTTTATGGAGGGTATTATGTACCTTTTATACTGCTGTAAGTATAAAAAAGTCATGGAGATGCTCAGCGAAAGAAACAATCTAAATTGAAGTCGTCGTAGTTAAATTGTAGTCGAAGTAAGGCATTGTGTATTTGGAGGCGGATGATGGTTGTGTGGTGTGTGTTGCAGGGCCTAAATGTGTTCTAAAATAGGTGGGGAGCTGATGGTTTCAGCCACACGACCCCCACTTCATACGGTTAAAGGTTTTGCAAAACGGAAACTAGAAACCTTATTTTGGTATCGTGGTTTCGAGCGAGTCATTTGGAGTTTATGTAGTATAAGATTGATGTAAAATGTATATATATATGCTGTAGGTTATTGTTGTTGGTTGGATGTAGCTATTAGGAGTATAATTGGAAATTTAGATAGGGCACATTATAGGGGAGATGCTGCCCAATTTTTGTTAACCCCTTAACTAGCTAAAGGACTAGTTGAGAAGACGAGCGAGGAAATGAGTTCTATGAATACTCGTATGTAACTTAAGACGCTGGAAATTTAAGAATTTTTGATGCTTGGATTTATTTCATGTTAAATAGGTTCAAGAGACGATGAGGCGAACATGTTAAGAGTAACCCATAAGAGGTATGTAAAGCTAACGTTTCCTTCTTTTGGTATATTTTGGCATAAGTATGTAAAACCTATCTTTTCTTTCTTTTGGGCATTTCTTAGATTTAAGTGACAAATGATATGTGTACGAAGCTTGGGGTAACTTTATTCATGAGCTCTGAACATGATTCATGATGCATAATTCGTGTTCACTTCTGAATGTTAAAGAGTCTTAAAGTAGTTAAGCTCCCATTCCTCAAGTCTTCTATATGCTGAAAGGTAGTGTATGTAAAGTTATTCTTCCTCTCTTTTGGCATGACTTAGATGTAAGTATTACGTATATGAAGTTGAAGTTATTCTACTCTTAAAACTCTGAGTGTGAGTTAAGGCTTTTATTCCCTTCTCGATATTAGAACTCCTGGGATAGTTGAGTTATGGACTTGTAAGTCTTCTACACTACTAACAGTAGTACACGTGAAGCCTATTCCTACCTTCTCTTGAAATAGTTAAGGTAAGTGAAGCGAGATATGATATGAGCTAGAGGTGATTCCATTATAGGTTTCGGGTATAACTCAGGACTTGTACTCACTTTGGAATTATAAAGGCCTTGAAGTAATTGAACTACGACCCTTGAGCCTCCTACAGGTTGAATAGTGTTGGGATGTGTAAGCACCTATACCTAGGGGCTCTTCAACATGCTTTACGGTGATATCTAATGGATGTTTGATACGTTACAGAGTTTTACATGCACGTATATGCATTATGATATATATGGATCGGGCCGAACGTACCTCAGCATATCTTGCTATGTAAGGATCAGGCCGTACGTTCCATGGCATGTTATACGATATATGGATCGGGCCATCGTACCTCGGCATTTTTACATGATATATGGATCAGGCCATTGTTCCTCAGCATTATTATGCGATATCTGGATCGGGATATCTTTCCTCGACATTATTATCAGATATGTGGATTGGGCCGTCATTCCTCAGTGTGTACATTCTATATACATGGATCGGGCTGTACATTCCACAACGCTAATGGTATATATCTTCTTATGATGACAAAATGATATAGTTATTACACAAGTCTCCGAACGGGCCAGATATAGTACGCGATGATAGCTGTATGCCTTTATTTTATAAAATGCAGGTACGGTAGATGGCTAAATGTTATACTTGCCCCCTGCACCCCTATTTCAGCTGTTGTCTCAGTTATGATGTTTTATGCTTTATATAGTCAGTACATATATCGTACTGACCCCCATTTCCTCGAGGGGCTACGTTTCATGCCCACAGGTATAGATGTTCATTTTGGAGATCCACCAGCTTAGGGTTTCCACTCAGCAATGTTGGAAGTGCTCCACTATTTCGGAGTCTAACCTTTGATACTGGTCATTTGATATATATATATTTATTTATTTAGGGGTACGATGGGGGCCCTGTCCCTCTATATGTTACCGTTACTATTCTTAGAGGTCTATAGACATGTGTATGTGGGTAATGTATGAGTTTTGTGCGATTATAGTTGTATGATGTGTTGTAAATATTACTATGCTATGGCAATCTTATTGGCTGGCTTTCCCTTTTTTGACATGATGCAAATGAAAGAGGATACACGTGTATGAATATTTTATCACCCACTGGGTTCATGTGTTTGGTTCTTATATCTGATAGAGACATATACGGGGGTCCAGGTCGGACCCCAGTCATGGCCTACGGGTTTGGGTCATGACATTCTAGTGGAATCCGGTATGTTAGTGCTGCTATGATCGCATGAGATGGAAGAATCCAAACTAGCGGCGAAGCAACGACACGAGATTATATACCTAGAGTGTTATAAGTTACGTTAAGGGAATTATAAAAGGGCTTAAGCAAAGCAAGTAGGATTAGCTGATTACTAACAGGTGGCGCACTTGTATGCCACAGTTCTTCAATATAACACCAATTAATGATAGGCAAACCATGGAATGGACATACAGGTCATTGTGTGAGGGGACTTCAGCACAACTTGGTAGCCGAATCTGATGGGCAAAATTGCAAAAACCCAAAAAGGCGAGGGTACTAGTTGATGTCATCTAAAGAAGGCAAGAAGTAATATACGAGCTTGAAGATTCCACAACATGACCTTGGATACAAGACTCAGTTTGCACTCCCTAGACAGATAATTCTATATGCAATGTTAGCCGCAGATTAACAAGATCAACCCATGTTCCTCCAATCAAAGACTACCTACTCAACCGAGATGGTATGAAATTATAGGTTAAGAAGGTGGTAGGACCTTACGGAGTTCCCATATCTATTGTCCTAGACGAAGGAGCCTAAGTTACAGCTAACTATCGAAGATTAGTTTACGAAGAGATTAGGAAGATATATAGGTCTTCGTACACTATTTTACCCTCAGACTGATGGACAAACTAAGCTTACTAGCTAAACGTTAGACGATATATTGTGGGACTATACGGTTGACCCTAAAGGTAGCTCAGACAATTGCCTACCACCTGTCAAAAGTACTTACAATATTAACTATCATTCTAGTATCCAGATGGCCCCATACGAGACTTGGTATGACAGACAGTGTAGGTCACCAATTGATTAGTTTGATGGTAGTAAAACATGACTAATACTCCCAGATGTGGTTCAATAAGAGATATAGAAGGTGAAGCTTATTTGGGAGAGATTATTAGCAGCTCTGAGTTGACAGAAGTCATACACAGATAATCGAAGTCGATCTTTAGAGTTTCAAGTTATAATTAAGCACTCTCAAAAGTGTCATCCATAGAGAAAGTGATGAGAGCCAGCAAGAAAGAGGACCTTAGTCCGAGATGCATTAGCACTTATCAGGCCCTCTGCCGAATAGGCAAGGTTGCTTGCGAGTTAGACTTACCAGCAGATCCGAAAGCAGTACATCTAGTCTTCCAAGTATCGATGATTCACAAATGTATTGGTGATCCGTCCCGAGTATATTCCACAGAGGATATCCAGGTCACAGAGGAGTTATCCTACTAGAAGCAACCGGTCGCCATCCTGGATCGGCGGAGTAGGGGGTGGTGAATTAAGGACGTAGCTTCCGTCAAGGTGTTATGGCGAAATGAGAGTTGCGAAGAAATGACGTAGGGAGCTGAATTGGAAATTAAGCACAATTATCCATACCTATTCTCTACGACTACAGGTAATCCCAACCTTTGGAACTCTGATATTGATTGCTCGGTGAAAGTATGTGTTATTGCAATGGAACAGAGAAACTCTCTATATAGTCGGTATAAGATCTTGAGGAAGGTTTTGGTTTACATTTGAGGATGAATATTCTAAAGGGGGGAAGGATGTTACACCCCGTACTTTTGTACCTTTGAAGGTTCTTAAGCTTCTTAAGTATCTTGAAAGGTTCTTAAGTTTTTGGAAGGATTCTTAAGTTTCTTAAAGCTTCTTAAAGCTTCTCAAGCTTCTTAGAAGTTACCATGGGAGACGGATAGCCCATAACGCTATCAAAAAACTCTAAGGAAGGGAGAATGTAACACCTCATGATAGGGAAGATTGAAAATAGCATTGTAAGAATTCAGAAGAAGTTGTAGACCAAATAATGAGTCGTAGGACTCGAATTACTTACGTAAGCTACCAACTTGAAAATCTTACATACTTAAGCTACTTGAGTACATACCAAGTTACGTAGTAAGGATTACATAGGTTCGTAAAGTAAGACAAGATTATGAATCCATGAGGCATATTGTTCATCGTTCAGATTAGCTACACCTGATAGGTATGAATGAGGGCATCCAGGTCGGACCCCAGTCATGGCCTACGGGGTTGGGTCGTGACATAGTCGAATCCTCTTAGGTTAAAAGGGTTTATTTTAGAGCTTGTTGTGATTCAATGGGTACAACTGTAGGAATGAATAAACACGCTTGGTGTGCAAATTAGATCTCTTTGACTCGACGTCACTTCTAATCATATAACCTATGCTAGAGATAGTTCTTTCTCTTTTATGTTACAATTGTAAACTCAACTGAGTACAAAGCTTTTTTGAACTATGAGAGAAAACAATAGTACAAGTTCAAGTGAAGTGCGTATTGCCATCAAAGCACACGCAAGTGTACATGGTCTTATAAGTAATACATTGGCTCTTTTCAGAAATAGATTATCGAACCCAAAGGACTTTAATTAGACGTGAGTAATATTTCCAATTGACTAAATTATTTGCATTTGGTGCAAAAAGTTGATTTGAATTATAATAGCTACTAAATTATTAAAACTACTATTACGAAACAATTCAGAAATTTAGTAAGTTATGATCAAATGAGTAAATAATTCCAGGGTTGTAGCACTTCTAGATTTTAGGTCTAACATATTTCACTCTGGAATTTAATGGGTCTTTCAATTACTGTTTTATAGGGTTGATTTTCAAATTATGGTCTCTCGACCTCTAATTGTCTACCTATATTGGACGCCTAACTGTTACACCCCACATCTTCGAACTCGGAAGGTTCCTTAAGTTACTTAGAAGCTAGTATGTGAGCCACTTAAGTTACGACCCTATTGAACAACTCTAAGAAGGGAGAATGTGACACCTCATGGTAGGGAAGGTTGGAAATAGGGTCAAGAGAAGTCGAAAGGAGTCGGAGGCCAAGTAACGAGTCGTAGGACTCGACTTATCTACGTAAGATACTAATTTGGAAGTCTTACATACTTGAGTTACTTGATTACATACCAAGCTTACGTAGCAAGGGTTTCATAGGCTCCTAAAGTAAGACGAAATTACGAACGAGACTACGAACCCACGAGGAAGAGAAAAAAATTTGGACACGTGGCAGACTAGGAGGGTGACATGTGGAAGCACCTCAAGCAGGCAGGTGACCCACCTGCTTGGGGGAGGTGGACCCCACTGCCAAGTGGCAGCACCCCATTGGCTGCATGGTTGAGGTGGCCCAATAAGGGCCTGACACGTGTCACCCTTAGGGGATGACACGTGTCACCTCATATATATATATGTGTATATGATTCTTAAGCTGTTCATTATCCAAAAACATCAGCCAACATAGAAAAAAAATGTGAGAAAGAGAGATAGAGAGGCAGCCATGGTTGTTGAAGATTAAAGGTAAGTTTTTTAATTTTCTTCCGTGAATTAATTATATACGGTGTACCTTAAGTACATGGATACGTATATATGTATTTTAAGATGTTCATGGAACTAAAACTCCAGCTTTGGAATTGGAATTTTGAAGAGAAAACAAGAGAAAAGCGTGAAAGGGACAAGGGAGAGGGGCTACGGATTTGACCCTTTTTGGGTAAGCTTCCGAGTTTTGTTCCGTGAATTAATTAATTATGGTATCCCATGGTTATATGATGATTTTTAATAACGAGAAAATCAAATTTGGGGCAGCGAGGACATCGCACAACCAGCTCGCTCAAGTTCAGCGCGTTTGAAGAAGTTCCGAGTTGCGATTTGGCTAGTTTTGGCCAATTTTGGGTAAGGTAAGGCTTCTCCTTTAAATTTGGAATTTATGGTGTTATTATAGGGTGTATTAAACACCTTTTTGGATGCTGTAAGTTGTGTAAAAGTTGTAAAAAGTCCGACGTTCGGAATAAACTAAATTGAAGTCGCTATAGTTGAATTGTTGTCGAAATAGAGTGTTGTTCTTGTGAGTTGCTGCTGAACGGGTGTGGGTTGTGGTTTCAGGGACTAGATATGTTCTAATGTGGGTTAGGGCGCTGCTGGTCGAATCCACATGACCCCCCACTCCGTATAATTAAAGGCGTTACAAAATAAAGGCTAGACACCCTAGTGTGATATCGTATTTTTGAATAAGTCGTTTGGAGTTTATGTTGTATATTGTTGGTATAAATTGTTGCAGTTTGTTGTTGTTGGTTGGATTTAGGTCTTAGGGACCTAATTGGATATTCGGATAGGGCACATTATAGGGGAAGTGCTGCCCAATTTTTGTTAACGCCTTAACAAACTAAAGAACTAGTCGAGGAAACGACTAAGGAAATAGATTCCATTAATATTAAGGCGTAACCTAAGATGCTGGAAAGTTAAGAGTAGTTGATGTTCATATTACTTTCATATTGAATAGGTTTAGAAGACGACGAGATGAGCAAGATAAAGGGTAACTCCCAAGAGGTATGTAAAGCTTTCTCTTGGCATGTTTTGGTATAAGTTCGTACAACTATCTTTCTTTCCTTTTGACAATGTTTAGCCTTAAGCGAATTGTATATAAAGTGTGGGGATAATTCCATTCCCATAATTCCGAGTATGCCTCATAACCCCTATCCACTGTTCAGTATTAGAGTTCCTGTGAAGATTAGGTATTGCCTAGTAGGGCTTCTATGTGTCAGAATGTAATGTATGGGAAGCTATCTCTCATTTCCATTGAGATGTATTTGATACGAAAATGAGGTTACAATGCCATAGTGGTTCACCGAGCCCCGTGAAGAGCCGGGTACAAAATATGTATATGAAGATCACCTGAAGGAAAGTACAGACTATATAGAGCTTATTCTCTTTCTTCTTTTGGGGCATGTCCTTATCTTAGTTGTAAGTTGAATCTGATCTGAACTCCGAGGTAACTCCACTCTTAAACATCTCTTAATTACTTCTGAATATTAAACTCCTATAGTAGTTGAACTACTTTCCCTGGAAACTTTTATACGTTAAAGAGGTAACAAAATGCACAGGCTCTACATCCTAAGGACTATAAGGTAATAAGTGTTTCTGATTCTATAAATGATTTGGCCCTATGTTAATACATGTCCAGGGCCTCCGAGATTACTTTAAGACAACCCATAATGGCATTTAAGGGACACTCGAGATGACTACACCGTTACTCAGGTCCTCAAATAGAAGCTTAACTTTCTTATTCTGTCGAGTCTCTGATAATAATTTAAATTGCATATAGTTACTCACTACTCTACTCGTGTATATTGTAATACTTCTTTCCCTAAGTTCCGGGCCAGGATATGTTCTCGTGCACAATTCACTGCATTATTCCCTGAGTCCCTCAATAGAGGGCCAGGATACGTGTATAGATATATGATGATATATTGTAATAAGGTGGTGATGGCGCCAGGCCTATGATGGTCCTACAGATGTGATTCACCGAACCCCTGAAAGGGCCGGCTATATTGTATAAATTGAGCATGCATGCTTTTGTGATTCACAAAGTACAGGTACATGACTTCGATTTGATAATTTGTTCCCTTACTTCTCTATTTCGAATATACCTTCAGTGTATTATGTTACATTTTACATACTCAGTACATATGTTGTACTGACCCCCTTTCCTGGGGGGCTACGTTCATGCCCTCAGGTACAGATACAGATTTTGGGAGTCCGTCAGCTTAGGATTCCATGCGGCTCAGCTGAAAGAGGCTTCATTATATCAGGGCCTAGTTTTGATACTGTCCACGGATGTATAGAAATTGTTTTGTCCATTCAGGGTTACGGCGGGGGCCTTATCCCGCCATATGTTGTCATTTATATGTTTAGAGGTCTGCAGACATGTATATGTGGGTTGTTTATGTCAGTTTGATTTAGCTGGGTCTACATGATAGATGATATATGTTATTATGTTATGGCAGCCTTGTCGGCTTGCGTGCCCTATCATGTTGTGATACAAACGAAAAGGGCTACAGGTTTATGAAAATGTTATCGCCCAGTGGGGCTCTGTGACCTGAAATTATCTTATTTACAATTTAATGTGACCCTAGCTAATAGATATATGTACGGGGGATCTAGGTCGGACCCCAGTCGTAGCCCACAGGATTGGGTCGTGACACTAACTACATCATTGAGCAGAGATAGGCATGAACCAACACAGATTCTTTAATTCTATTATCCTATCTAATAGCCAAGTGTGGTGTATAGGTATGTGTCACGGACATCCTATACACGAATTATCCTAGGCAATTCTAGAACAAACACACTTATTATATTCTAGTATTTTATCTCCTTCCTGTCTATCGAGTTTCGGGTAGATAACTAATGTATTTTAATGTTGATCAAGCATTAATATAGTACAAATGAGAATATAAGAGCAATTATATGAAAGACACCATTTTCAACCAAAGAAAATTATATTAAGACATTCATCTTATGGCTACAGCCCTAGAACAAGAGTTTTTAGCCACTCATAATGTTTAACAAAATCCAAAACATAATTAATGTCATGTAAAACTCACTTACAAATGAAATAGAAGAGGAACTAAAACCCCAGCAGATTTCTCTTTTCGTCTTCCTTTGTCAAAATGTTAAATAAAAATTGAATGTGTTAAAATAAAATATAAGTAGACTATTTATAGCCTCGAAAAATGCAAAGTTTCAACCCTGTAGTGAAGTCTGCGATGTAGAGATGTTTCTGCATAGTGTAATTTTACATTTTATTCCTCGGCATAATCCCTTCTATCCTTAACCAGGTCAGCGACACGTACTTGGTGCGTGCTCCTCTATTTAGCCAGATAAATTCCAAGTGTTGAAATTAAATAACTGAAGCCAATTGTGTGATGCGAACACACTTCAGTATAGTGTATTTCCTTCATATTTGTTCCCAACTTCACCTTCAAGATCCAATTTCAATCCGATCATCTTTTGTATGTCCATTCTTCCTCATTAAGCCCTGAAAGTGTCTAATCATGTTAGTTATCTATATTCACACATAAGTATTCTGAAAAATGAACTAAACCATATGAATTTTCTCTCAAACTTTACTATGAGCATGGATTATTTTGGCTATTGGGTGCATAAATGCACCTAAAATCACCACCCCACACTTATAGTTTGTGTTCATCCTCAAACTTACTCCCAATACTATGCACATAAAAACACACACCATACATGTAAAGCAGTCCTACCAAACCATAAGTCATTTCACAAATAGTTTACTTTTATAGCATGTTGACTTCATTCAAACAACTGACTGACCCAAAACAACCTTTCCTTAATAGTTGACTATGTCATGCAGTAAACTCACATGAATTCCTAAATCAATACTCATTCAAGATTACCATTCTTCTTCTAAACAAGTTCCCTCACAAAGAAAGATTTACTCATAGACTCTCATAGTTATATTCAATGCCAATAACAATGGGTATTAAGCAAACTTTCGCTCACTCTCCCAAACGAAGTCACAAGTTACTTGAGATAAACCATAGGCTTGGCCTTAGTGTAATATGCAACTCAATTAAGGTAGCTAAGAATTAAGAATTACTTAGGACTTTTTCGGATTGTAATGAAGGCTAGGGGACGGGTAGGTATTATCTTGGACAAGCATAGTGACTAGTTTCCTAGGAGCTTTTAATACACTACATTTATTCATTCCATGCAAGTTCTTCATAACCTCATTCTTACCACTTTATTCTCTTTTAAGATTACCCTCTTTCTTTTAAGCTTCAAACAAAGACTATCAATGAATCAATTCAATGGCTAAAACGAGCTAACTATGGCTTTGTGTCACAGTGTTTTTTCATAAATAGTACTTTTTGAACTTAGGCTAACATAGAAATGCCTAGATCCCTTTCTTATTTCTCAACATCCTTTGTTTTCTCCACATAAACACACCAGGCAAGTTCTCTCAAACCAGAGTAACAAGGACTATACAAAATTAACCTTTCACACACACGACACATGCTTAATTTAAGAATGACAACTTTCATGACATTTCAACCTAATCAATCACATGAATTCCAAATTATGCTTACATATTCAAAGTCTAACAAAAGAGCTATAAGTGTGTTAACTCAATCAATGCTTTCTTTGATTACATGCTTTTCAACTCATTTGCTAGCTATTTATGCAATTCGGTGGTTTAGCAAAATACTTCACGTACACATTACCATAATGAAAAAATAAATATATCATATATAAATGACATATTTACTTTGTACGGTTCAAGGGGACTATCAATGACCAAAGAACCGAAAACAAATGCCGTGAAACCCAAAATAAAACATCTCAACCAGTTTAACTAAGATAACAATAACTAAAATAGTTCCACAAAAATAACACAATATACATAAGTAAACACTCAATGCCCCACCCTACACTTAAAGTATTGACACTGCCCTCAGTGTCACAATACATAAACATCCAAAATAAGTAAGGTAGGAGACTGCCTTGTCTACTCATCCATATCTCCTACAACAGCTGCATCAACAACAACCAATGATGTGAAATCCTCTGCCTCAAAATTTGACTCAACATCTGAACTTGCCCTCCATTTGTCCTCATTAGTGGGGATATCATCCTCAGTAGGCTCATAAATATTTGGTCCAAGTCCTTGTACATCTAGAGCATGCTAATTGAGTAGATATTGGTTCTCCACCACACATAGTTCCTCCTTCACCGATGCGTGACCTCTTGAGCGGTGTTGGAGAATTTCCCAGCCAAATATATGGGCTGTGATCATTTCATCGCACTTTGCGCGCTCTAATGATGTGAGGACTGGTCCATAAGTGGTGTATGGCCCGTTAATCTTATTCACATCATAAGGATCAGAAGTAAGAGGGGCCATATAATCATACGGGTCCTAGGGGACCCCATCATTGTGGCATAACTTAGTGATTAGGCCTTCAAAGCTGTAGCCTCGACAGCGATGGACTCTGCACTTATGAATAGTTGATTTGATCACAATACCTACATTTATCTCAATATCCTTCATAAGCGCATACACCAAACAAACCCTGTCCTTAGTCAAATTGTAACATCCCTAAAAAATGATTACAAGTACCTTAAGAATGCCTTGGGAATAGGCCGCTCAAATAATGCATCATCCTTAATATTTTTGGAAAATCCGTGTTCAGAATATTGATAAGGGGTAAAAACCTGTAGGAAAATGGTCTAGATGGATTTTTAGGACCCGTATATCGGAAGATATCTTTTTAAAGAAATTCATAATACAGTGGAATCCGCGACAGGTCCACATTGCATAATTGGAAGAGTTTTCTGGCCTAGTTGAGTTTTTTTAAGGGCATTTTAGACCTTTTCCAAATTATTAGTCAATGAACCTAGATGTTTTAGGACCTAATGCAACTTTATAAATTGACCTAAACCTCTAATTCTATTCATTCTTCTATAATTCATCTATCAAATATTTCTCTCTCTACAAAAAGGCTCTCAAGGGTTTCCATTGAAGAATTCAAGTAATCTACTAAATTTATCCATCAAGCTCTCAAGTTCTTCCAATTATTTGGTGTTTTGACTTAGAGTATATGGGTATTGATTCATGGATTCTTTCATCTATGAAGCCAATCAATTTCTCAAATTTTCTATCAAATTAAAGTATGATACTTATGTATTTTATGATCTCTATTTCTATTGCATGAATTATGATTTAAAGTATGATCATTAGTCTATTTTTATATAAATTGATGGGTATTGCATTGAATTGAAGAGTTTTCCCATGAATTCTCCTATTTTGATCTTTAGGGTTCATGATGTAAATTATGAGTAGTTTAAATTATACTTCCAAAGGATATTATCTATATGAATTATGTATGAGATGATATAAAGTTTATGATCATGCATGTTTTCAAGTTAATTACGTGATTTTCAAAGTCAATTGATTATGCAATTGAGTTTTACTTTAAGTTCAATGATGAATATCATGCAAGTTATGAAGTAAGGTGACTTAGGGCCCTATGTGGTGACCGAAGGCCTAACAGGTGACTTAAGGCCCTATGTGGTGACCTAAGGCCTAACGATATGAATTATGAAAATATGATTATAATGATGAAAGGACAATTCTCACATTACAAGTATGTTATGAAAATGAGCTACTCTATGATTTTAAACTAATGATCATGACCATGATATATGTAATTTTGATTTTATGTTATGTATATATTCCATGGGATTTGACTTAGCACTGAGTGGACTTGAGGTGGGGGCCCTATCAAAAACCTTAGTAGCAGCCTCATGTCCCATAAACTACGTGCCACCATAGGTTGACTTCATTGCTTAGCTATTGGATCCATATATAGCGTATATATGACCTATCTAGCAGGGTAGAGTCTACCTTGGCAAGTAGGTTACCATTTTTTTATTATATGGGGAGACAATGGGATTCCATGTTATAGCTCGCATGGTATTATTATCGATTATGGTTCCTATACCACATATGTATGATCTCTTAAGTATGTTAAGATTTTAAATTTATTCTTTTAAATGTTTTGGTCAATATGATTTTCTCATGACTTTTCTTATTCCATCCTATCATGTGTTTTAGTTGACCTTTGCATTCCATAATTTATGTTGCATGTCATGCCCTCATACTTAGTACATTACAATGTACTAATGCATACTTTTGCCTATATTATCTCATAATATAGGGGTTGAGGTTGAAGATCCTAATGGTCCATGTAACTAGTAGGCTTTCTCTATCCAACTATGTTGTGGTGAGTCCTCATTGATCGGGGACTAGTTATCTAGTTGGTTATTATTTCAAAGACTTTCTTTATATTTCATTTTGAGGGTGAGCTAGGGATATGTCTTAGCCCCGCCCATACTCATCTTTAGAGGCATCTAGTTGGACATATGTTTGAGTCTATGTTGTCATAAGATATTTTTTCAGATTTCTATTAATGTTTTAGACTCTTTTATGATGTTTTCGCTTTTATTTTACCTTGTGTATGCTTATGATATGTACAAAAGGCTCGGTTGGATCCCTTTTGGGTTTTGATCACTATATTACGACTAGTCCCTAGGTCGGGTCGTGACAAACTTTGTATCAGAGAACAAGGTTTTTCAAGTGTCCTAGGGTGTCCTACATACCGTTTCAAGTAGAGTCTTATTCATGGGTTTGAAGTGTGCCACACTTATGAGTAGGAGGCTATGATGCATTTAGGAATTCCCACTTCTTTCATAATCCATGTCATGCCATATAGTTTACGTTAAGACTTCTTTTCCCTAACAGTCATTTTTTGCGATTTTTTAGAAAGATGGCTCCAAGAAGACCAATATTTCTAAGGGGAGATAATGTTAATGAAGACCAATATCCCTCGGCTCCTCAAGACAATAGTCCTCTACTGAACCAAGTGACTAATATGGAGTTCTGAACCACTACTACTATGCTAGCCTAAGTGGTGACCAACCAAGGTATTGTGGCTCCTCCTAATGTTTCTACTCCAGCCTCAAGAGTAAGGGATTTTACACGAATGAATCCTCCGAAGATTCATGGATCAAAAGTCAATGAGGATCTTCAAGAGTTTATTGATGAGGTCTACAAGATAGTGAGTATTATGGGGGTGACTTCGGAAGAAATAGCAGAGTTGACGGATTACCAACTCAAAGGTGTTTCTCAAATATGGTACACTCAATGGAAGTTGGAGAGGGTGAATGAAGGTCCCGTTGAATGGGAAGATTTCAAACTTGCTTTCCTTGATCACTTTTTCCCTCTTGGGTTAAGGGAGGCTAAAGTGTTTGAGTTTATAAATCTTTGACAAGGCAATATGGGGAGGAGGGACTATGCCCTCAAGTTTACTAAGCTATCCAAGTATTCTCCTTCAATAGTTGTCAATCCACATGCTCGAATGAATAAATTCATATTAGGGGTGTCATACTTGGTTGTTAAGGAATATCGCACCGCTATGCTTGTTAAGTAGATGGACATATCTTAGCTCATGATTTTTGCCGAATAAATTGAAGGAGAAAAGCTCAAGGAAATGAGGATGAGGGATTCTAAGAGGGCCCATTATGAAGGTGGGTTCTCCAATGCTAGGACCGTTGGTAGCAGCAGATGCTCTCATCAAGGCCAAAGATCAGGGAAGAAGTTTGCTAAGGATAGGGTGCCATACTCTATAGCTCAAGGAGAAGGAGGTGTAAGTTCTAGTAAACCTTTTTTTCCAAAATGTGCAAGGTGTGGAAGGAATCACGGAGAAAAGTGCTTGATGGGAATGGGTGCTTTCTATAGATGTGGCAAGATGGGCCATAAGCGATCCGAGTGCCCTCTTGTAGCCAACAAGGGTGGAGACGGTCGTCCTATAGGAGGCCAAGTGCAACAAGGCGCACAAGCTCAACCTAAGGTTGGCCAATGCAAGAATCGATTCTATGCTCTTCATGCTAGGCAAGAGGTTGGTGAGGCTCTCGATGTGGTCATGGGTATGTTACGAGTCTTTAACTTTGATGTTTATATATTGCTTGATCCGGGTGCCAACTTGTCTTTTGGTACTTTGATATTGATATAAGATTTGATGTATGCCCCGAAGTATTGATAGAACTTTTTTTGGTATATACTCCCATTGGTGGTTCGGTATTAGCCTAGAGAGCTTATAGAAATTGTCCCATATGGGTCTTGCACAAAGTTATTCCATGTGAACTTGTTGAACTTGATATGACTGATTTAGACATTATTCTTTGTATGGATTGGTTACATGCCGCTTACGCGTCTATATGTTGTAGAACTCGTGTGGTTAAGTTTCACTTCCGAAATGAGCCTATTCTTAAATAGAAGGGTAATGATTCAGTGGTTAAGGGTTGATTCATCTCATGTATTAAGGACCGAAAAATGATTTTCAAAGGGTGCATTTATCATATGGTGCGAGTTAGGGACATTGATTCCAAAATCCTATTCTTGAGTCGGTCCCTATAGTTAATGAGTTCTTTGACGTGTTTCTCGATGATTTGCCCTATATTCCTCCAGAAAAGGAGATTGACTTTGGAATAGATCTCCTTCCTGATAGCCAACCTATCTCTATTCCTCCTTACCGTATGGCTCTGGCAGAACTTAAGGAGTAGAAAGAACAATTGAAGGATTTGTTGGATAAGGGTTTTATAAGACCAAGTATTTCACCATAGGGTGCTCCCTTGTTATTTGTTAGCAAGAAAAATGGGTCACTCCAAATGTGTATAGACTACCGACAATTGAATGAGGTCACTATAAAGAACAATTATCCAATTCCAAGGATAGATGACTTGTTTGATCAATTACAAGGAGCAAGCTACTTTTCTAATATTGTCCTCTATTCCGGTTATCATCAATTGAGGGTAAGGGAGTGTGATATTCCCAAGATGGCTTTTCGAATAAGGTATGGTCATTTTGAATTTGTAGTAATGTCATTTGGGTTGAAAAATGTTCCCGCTATATTCATGGATTTGATGAATCATATTTTCAAGCTATATTTGGATATGTTTATAGTGGTGTTTATTGATGATATATTGATTTATTGTCGAAATGAGGAAGATCATATGGGTCACTTGAGGATTGTGTTGCAAACATTGAGGAAAAAGAAATTTCGCTAAATTTAGTAAGTGCGAATTTTGGCTAAGAGAGGTTGCATTTCTTGGCCATGTGGTGTCCAGTGATGGGATTAAAGTAGATCGAAAGAAAATGCAGGCAGTTAAGAATTGGCCTAAACCATTATCTCTTTCAGATATTAGAAGCTTTTTGGGCTTAGCTGGATACTACAAAAGGTTTGTTGAAGGGTTATCATCTATTTCTTTCCCTTTAACTAAGTTGACACAAAATAAGGCAAAATTCCAATGGTTAGAAGAATGTGAGAAAAGTTTCCAAATATTGAAAGATCATCTTACGTCAACTCCTATTTTGACATTGCCCGAAGGTTCAGATGGGTTTGTTGTTTATTGTGATGCTTCGCGTGTTGGTTTGGGTTGTGTCTTGATGAAACATGGTAAGGTTATAGCCTATGCCTCTAGGAAACTTAAAGTACATGAAAGAAAATATCCAACCCATGATCTTAAACTTGCGGCGGTTGTGTTTGCATTGAAAATTTGGTGCCACTATCTTTATGGGGTGCATGTTGATGTGTTTACTGACCACAGAAGCTTACAATATGTGTTTAGTCAAAGGGACTTGAACCTTAGGAAAAGGAGGTCTCTTGAACTCCTAAACGACTATGACATGAGCATATTCTACCATCTGGGTAAGGCAAATGTTGTAGCCGATGCTCCTAGTCGGTTGTCTATGGGTAGTGTTGCACATGTTGAGGAAGGTAAAAGGGAATTGGTCAAAGAGATCCATAGATTAGCATATTTAGATATTTTTTTGGTTGATTCCAATAACATAAGCATTATTATACATAATGGTTCGGAATTATCTCCTGCGGCATACATCAAGGCCAAATAAGACAATGATCCAATTTTGGTTGAATTGAAGAAGTAAGTTTCCAAAAAACCTATTGAGGCTTTCTCCCTAGGAGAAGATGGGGTACTACATTACCAAGGTCGGTTGTGTGTTCCAAATATTGATGGAATAAGATAGTTGATATTGAATGAGGCCCATAGTTCTTGGTATTCAATCCATCCGGGATATATCAAGATGTATCGTGACTTGAGGGAAGTGTATTGGTGGAATGACATGAAGAAGGACATAACAGAGTTCGTGGCTAAGTGTCCTAATTGCTAACAAGTAAAAGTTGAACATCAAAGGCTAGGAGGTTTAGCTCAAGAAATCAAAATTCCTACATGGAAGTGGAAAGATGTGAATATGGACTTTGTCATAGGTTTTCCTCGTACTAGAAGACAACACGATTCTATTTGGGTCATTGTGGACCGAATGACCAAATTAGCATATTTTCTACCAGTCAAAACTTCTTATGGTGCCAAAGATTATGCTAAGTTGTACATTCGTGAACTTGTGAAACTTCATGGAATTCCTTTGTCGATTATATTGGATAGAGGTACTCAATTTAGTTCACATTTTTGGAAGTCATTTTAGAAAAGTCTTGGCACTAAAGTCAAGCTAAGTACCGCTTTTCTTCTCAATCCGATAGACAAGCCGAGAGAACAATTCAAACCTTGGAAGATATGTTAAGGGCATGTGTGATTGACCTTAGAAAAAGTTGGGATGACCATTTTCCATTAATTGAGTTCGCCTACAATAATAGTTATCACTCTAGCATTTAAATGGCTCCTTTTGAAGCCTTGTATGGGAGAAGATGTAGGTCTCTAGTGGGGTGGTTTAAAGTTGGTGAGATGGTGTTGATTGGTCCAGATTTGGTAATTGATGCAATGGAGAAAGTAAGGCTCATAAGAGAAAGATTGAAAATAGCTCAAAGTCGTCAAAAGTCCTATTCGGACACTAGGAGGAGAGAGCTTGAATTTGATGTAGATGATATGGTGTTTTGAAGATTTCACCTATAAAAGGGGTAATGCGGTTTGGTAAGAAAGGGAAGTTGAGCCCTAGATATATAGGACCTTATAAGATATTAAAGTGCATTGGCAAGGTAGACTTGCCACTTGAGTTGGCTTTGGTTCATTCGGTATTTCATGTGTCGATGTTTAGGAAGTTTGAGGGTGATCCAAATTCTATTGTGCCAAGGTATAACATGAGTATTGAAGAGAATTTGACTTATGAGGAGGACCCTATTGAGATTTTTAGACCGGCAAGTGAAGAGGCCGAGAAACAAAGAAGTTGCATCTGTCAAAGTGTTATAGAGAGTTCTACGTGGGAAGCAAAATCAGACATGATAAATCAATATCCTTATCTATTTCCTTTCACTCAAGCCTAAAGGCACTAAGTTTCTCATGATCAAATCGATTAAACTTCTATGCTTCAGTTCCATATGTCATTCATATGCATGCATGATTCATGAAAATGATTTCTCTCAAGGACCATGTCTTATGTTAAGTATGAAGTTGACATATTATATGCATTTTTTTCCAAAGTGTCCTCATATTCATGTTGGGTTTCTAAATCCTTTTCCATGTCTTTCCTATATTAGTTAAAGCTCATTTGAGGATGAATGTTCCCAAGGGGAGATATTGTAATATCCCTCAAAAATGATTATAAGTACCTTAAGAATGCCTTGGGAATAGGCCGCTCAAGTAATGCATCATACTTAATGTTTTTGGAAAATCCGTGTTCGAAATATTGATCAGGGGGTCAAAACCTGCAAAAAAATAGTATCGGTGGATTTTTAGGATCCGTATATCGGAAGATAGATTTTTGAAGAAATTCACAAAACACTGGGATTTGCGACAGGTCTGCGTCGCGGACCTGGGAGAGTTTTATGTCCAAGTTGAGTTATTTTTAAGGGCGTTTTAGACCTTTCTCAAATTATTAGTCAATGAACCTAGACGCTTTTAGGACTTAATGCAACTCTATGTATTGACCTAAACCTCTAATTCTATTCATTCTTCTACAATTCATCTATCAAATATTTCTCTCTCTACAAAAAGGCTCTCAAAAGTTTCCATTGAAGAATTCAAGTAATCTACTCAATTTCTCCATCAAGCTCTCAAGTTCTTCCAATTATTTGGTGTTCAGACTTAAGGTATATGGGTATTGATTCATGGATTCTTTCATCCATGAAGCTAATCAATTTCTCAAATTTTCTATCAAATTAAAGTATGGTACTTTATGTGTTTTATGATCTCTATTTCTATTGTATGAATTATGATTTAAAGTATGATCATTAGTCTATTTTGATATAAATTGATGGGTATTGCATTGAATTGAAGAGTTTTCCCATGAATTCTCCTATTTGATCTCTAGGGTTCATGATGTAAATTATGAGTAGTTTGAATTATACTTCCAAAGGATATTATATATATGAATTATGTATGGGCTGATATAAAATTTATGATCATGCATATTTTCAAGTGAATTACATGATTTTTCAAAGTCAATTGATTATGTAATTGACTTTTACTCTAAGTTCAAGGTATGGATTCATGCAAGTTATGAAGTAAGGTGACTTAGGGCCCTATGTGGTGACCTAAGGCCTAACAATATGAATTATGCAAATATGATTGTAATGATGAAAGGACAATTCTCACATTACAAGTATGTTATGAAAATGAGCTACTATATGATTTCAAACCTATGATCATGATCATGATATATGTAATTATGATTTTATGTTATGTATGTATTCCATGGGATTTGACTTAGCACCAAATGGACTTGAAGTGGGGGCCCTACCAAAAGCCCTAGTAGCAGCCTCATATCACATAAACTACGTGCCACCATAGGTTGCCTTCATGTCTTAGATATTGGATCCATATATAGCATATGTATGACCCGACTAGCAGGGTAGAGTCTACCTTAGTAAGTAGATTCCCCTTTTCTTTGTTGTATGAGGAGACAACGGGATTCCATGTTATAGCTCGCATTGTTTTATTATCGATTATGGTTCTTATCCAACATATGTATGATCTCTTAAGTATGTTATGATTTTAAATTTATTCTTTTAAATGCTTTGGTCAATATGATTTTCTCATGACTTTACTTATTCCATCCTATCATGTGTTTTACTTGACCTTTGCATTCCATGATTTACTTCATGTCATGCCCTCATACTTAGAACATTCCAACGTACTAATGCATACTATTACCTACATTATCTCATAATGTAGGGGTTGAGGTTGAAGATTCTAATCGTCCACGTAACTAGTAGGCGTTCTCTATCCGACTGCATTTTAGTGAGTCCTCATTGATCGGGAACTAGTTTTCAAGTTGGTTATTATTTCAAAGACTTTCGTTATATTTCATTTTGAGGATGAGCTAGGGACATGTCTTAGCCCCCACCCATACTCATGTTTAGAGGCATCTAGTTGGACATATGTTTGAGTCTATGTTGTCATACGATATTTTCAGATTTCTATTCATGTTTTAGACTCTCTTATGATGTTTCCGCTTTTATTTTACCTTGTGTATGCTTATGATATGTACAAGAGGCTCAGTTTGAGCCCTTCGAGGTTTCGATCGCAGTGTTACGACTAGGCCCTAGGTTGGGCCATGACACACATCAATGTAATATAGACCAGAAATAAGGCTATGCATAATAATCTTAGCCAACACCCGAGCTTCTTTATTCAAATGGGCATATGGATATGCTTGATGGTATCCTCAATGCTAGTGATGAACCCACTTAGCGGTTGATATGGGTCCACATAAGGTGTGGCAAATATCTTGATAAGGCGGACGAATGTTTAGCTTTGTCAAGGTGGTCGGAGGCAACTCTGGAGTTCCCAATGGCTCATTGATGAGCATAGGAGATAAAGAAACGTCAACTCCCTACATCGTGATATAATGAGTGTGAGTATATGGCTGGCAGTTTGTGTAGAATTCCCTTACTCGACTACCTAAAAAATAACCCAGGTCCATAATGCGAAGATATTGCAGACTCCACTGTTTAGTGCACCAATAATTTGAAAATTAAATTTACAGGAATAAGCCAGGTGACGCGAACCTGGTGCATACTTTCCTTGGACATAATTTTTTCCAAAATTCTTGCGAAACATACCTGGGAAAAAATTGAACAAGGATGAACTAGGTCCACAACGCGGAGACGTCACAGGATCTACTGTTCAGAGATCGTCCAAGCCCCTTTTTTTGATTTTATTTTTTGTATAAAAATTATACTATCCTAATGATACACTAAAATAAAATGAAAATTTAATAAATTTGACAAATCAAATTATAACCTATAACTAACAATTTTTGCACTACCTCACGGGTTACCTCCCTCGTAGAGCCTGATTTATAGTCATGATACGACTTAGCTTTGGCTTTACTCATTCTCGAGTTCAATTTGCTTCTCTTCACGATCAACATCTTGCTTAAAATAGTGCTTAAATCATTAGCCATTTACCATAAATGTGGTTTATTTGGTGTGACATAGTTCCACCGATCCATGGGCCGACATTCGCACCACTTCGAATGGTCTATTCTATTTGAATCAAAGCTTACCTAGAAAGAGACGCAAACAAGAGTTAAAGAGCAATACCTTTTTACCTGGCTTAAATGCGAGATTGATAATGTTCTTTTCATTCTATTTCTTTGTCTTCTCCTTATATAATATCGCATTCTCATAAGCCTAGAGTCTGAATTCTTCCAGTTCATGAAGCTGATCCATACGCTTTCTACCTGCCAGCTCTGGGTCTAAGTATAGCTTTTTGATGGCCCAATATGCTTGGTGTTCCATCTTCACCAGAAGGTGACATGCTTTTAGAAATACCATATGGTACGGTGAAGGCCCATTCTTTCTTATAGCATTCACGGTCTTCTAAAGAAATTGCTGCACTTCACAATTCGATATTTCAACTTGCCCGGTAGTATGGGGATGATATGCTGTGGCGACCTTGAGATTGACACCAAACTTAGCTAACATATTCTTTATCATTTGATTTATGAAATTCTTACCTCCGCCGCTGATGATGGCCCTTCTTGAGGAAGCGACTTACCATTTTAGAGTCAGTGGTTGGAAAAGCAATGGCCTCGACCCATTTTCATATGAAGTTGGGAAGGGACCCATGAAGTATATTCCCCACACATCAAAGATCTCTACCTCTAGGATGTTATTCAGCGACATCTTATACCTTCTCGATAGGGTGCCTATCCTTTGGCATTGGTCACAACTTTTGATGAAACCTGCAGTATCTTTAAATAAATTAGGCCCAAAGAAACCAGACTGCAATACCTTATGCCTTATGAGCCGTGCATTCTCCTCCATAATGTCTACCATAAGCAGATGAATGGCAACTTTGTAGAACCTCTTAAACCTCAGATTCAGGCACACATCTTCTAATCATTCGATCAATATCTTGTTTGAACAAGTAAGGTTCTTCCCAGATATAGAACTTTGCTTCATACATTAATCTCTTCTTTTGGTAGGAGTTTACTTCGGGGGGGGGGGGGGAACACTTCACTCACTATGTAGTTCATAATTTCTGTATACCATGGGAGTTCCTTGACTTTTCTAGTGCCAATAGCTGCTCATTTGGAAACTCTTCCTTTATCACCCTCTATGCACTCAGATGTGACGATCTTCTAATCTGGATTGGTGGTCTACTATTTGATTTTCACTTCTTTTCCTATATTTGATTTCTATATCAAATTCTTGGAGCAGCAGGATCCATCTGATTAATATGGGTTTGGCATCCTTCTTGTTGAATAAGTACCTGAGAGCTGCATGGTCAGTATAAATAATAACTTTTATACCTACTAGGTAAGAGCAAAATTTATCAAATACGTAGACCAATGCAAGCATCTCCTTCTCTGTAATAGTGTAATTTGCCTGAGTTGAGTCAAGGGTCTTGCTGGCATAGTAGATAGAGTGAAATATTTTCTCCTTCATTTTTCCTAATACAACTCCCATTTCTATGTCGCTCTCATCGCATATTAACTCAAAGGGTAGCTCTCTATCAGGAGCTATCAGGATTGGGGCTTCAGTCAGTCTCTTCTTCAAGAGTTCAAAAGCCTGCAAACATATATCATTAACAATAAATTTTACCTCCTTTTCCAGCAAACTTCACATGGGTCTAGCAATCTTTAAAAAATCCTTAATGAATCATCAATAAAATCCAGCATGACCTAGGAAACTACGGACACCTTTAACTAAAATAGGTGATGGTAGTGATCTTTCCTTGTGGCATCATTTACTTTCTTTAATCCATTCAGATACACCATCCACTCACTATTCTGATGGGGATTAACTCATTTTTTTCATTAGTCACTCTAGTCATTCCCCTTTTCTTAGGTACACACTAAATGGAGGAGGTGGTTTTTTCTTTAGCTCTTGCTCCTTCTGTGGTGAGATAGTCTCACCAGATTCACCCTCTACATATTTACCTTTATCTTCACTACCTTTGCTTTGTGGCACTAACTTATCTAGTGGGCGTCCACTTCATGTGCTCACAACATTTACCTGCTTAGGGTTTGGATCAGTGTTACCTTGTAAACCACTTTGTGGACAAGAATTTTGAGCACTTGCTAGCTGTCCTACCTATTCTTTAAATTCTGAGTAGTGATTTTGTATTGATGGAAATCTGCAGCTAGCTTCGCTTGGTTTGCCATGAATTTCTTAAGCATGTCTTCCACGCTTATGTTTCCTGCACTTTCTAATTATTAGCTACTCTAGCTTTGTTGATTATAGTGCTCGCCTCCTCCTTGTTGTCTATATTGACCTTGTCCTTGGTGGTGATTCTGTTGGTTACCACACCAAGGGAAATTTGGATGGTTTCTCCAACTTGGGTTTTAAGTATTTCCATAATTTTTCTAGCCTCCACCCCTCTATGCGTTCCCTACAAAATTTATTGATTCAGGATTTGCACCACAATATTTAGATGTATGTTCACTGCTGCCACACACTTTGCACCACATTTGTTTCTACTAAACTACATTTACTAGAGCCTGTTTCTTCACCAGTGCGAAGTTGTTGAACTATATAGACATCATATTTTGCATTGCTGTAATCTGTGCTGTCAAATCTGTCATAACATAAACTTCAGGCATACCTACCTGTTTTTGGATGACAGTCCTAGAATTTCCTCTGTTCCATTCCGGATTTCCTTGGGATATGCAGTTAAGTAATTTGTAAAGCTCTTCATATGTCTTCTCCAATGCCTGTCCATCTGTAGCTGAACCAAGAAGAATTTTGGTATTAGGTTCCAACCCTTCAATGAAGGTGTGGACCAGCACCTTGTTAGCTTGGTGATGGTGAGGACAACTAATAAGCAGAGATTTGAACCTATCCCAGGCTTGGTATAAATTTTCACCCGACTTCTATTTAAAGCTCAAAATTTTGGCTGTAAGCTTTGCTGTCTTCCTCGAAGAAAAGAACCTGATAAGAATTTGTGAGTCAAATTATTTCATATAGTTATGGAATTGGGTGGTTCTAACTTAAACCACCTCCTAGCCTCCCCGAATAGAGAAAACATAAATAAAGTCAGCTTATGTAATTAGGAGACACACTTGTTGGTGTGTAAGTATCACTGATTTCCAGAAAGTTCTGGATGTTGACTTGGGGATCTTCTATAACACCCCAACTTTTAAAAATGTCTAAATTAGCTCGTACATTCAAGACAAGAAAAGAGAGTGATTAATAAATTAAAATTATATAGAATGTCATATTTTAAATGTTCAAGGTGCATATCTAAAGTTCTGAAGTTTAGCGGGGTGCAAAATAAAAGTTGGCAAAAAGTTAGCGTAAGTTTCTTTATAGAGAATTCTCTGAAATTTGGATCAAATGTCTTGGACCTTTTCTCCCAATACATAAAGAGTTATGGGGTGGTTCTAACATAAACCGCCTACCAGTTCTGGGTCTAAGTTTAGCTTTCTTATGGCCCAATATGCTTGGTGTTCCAGCTTCTCCAGAAGGTGACATGCTTTTACAAACACCACATGGTACGGTGAAGGCCCATTCTTTTCTTATAGCATTCACGGTCTTCTGAAGGAATTGCTTTACTTCACAATTCGATACTTCAACTTGCCCACTAGTATGGGGATGATATGCTGTGGCGAGCTTGAGATTGAAACCAAACTTAGCTAACATATTCTGTATTGTTTGATTTATGAAATTCTTACCTCCGCTGCTGATGATGTCCCTTCTTGAGGAAGCGACTTACCATTTTAGAGTTAGTGGTTGGAAAAGCAATGGCCTCGACCCATTTTGAAATATAATCCACCACCACCAGTACATACTGATTTCCATATGAAGTTGGGAAGGGACCCATGAAGTCTATTCCCCACACATCAAAGATCTCTACCTCTAGGATGTTATTCAATGACATCTTATGCCTTCTCGATAGGGTGCCCATCCTTTGGCATTGATCACAACTTTTGACAAAACCTGCAGTATCTTCAAATAAATTAGGGCAAAGAAACTAGACTGGAATACCTTATGAGCCGTGCATTCTCCTCTATAATGTCTACCTTAGGCAGATGAATGCCAACTTTGTAGAACCTCTTAAACCTCAGATTCAGGTACACATCTTCTAATCATTCGATCAATAACTTGTTTGAACAAGTAAGGTTTGTCCCAGATATAGAACTTTGCTTCATATATTAATCTCTTCTTTTGGTAGGAGTTTACTTCGGGGGGGGGGGAACACTCCACTCTATATGTAGTTCACAATATCTGTATACCATGGGAGTTCCTTGACTTTTCTAGTGCCAACAACTGCTCATTTGGAAACTCTTCCTTTATCACCCTCTATGCACTCAGATGTGACGATCTTCTAATCTGGATTGGTGGTCTACTATTTGATTTTCACTTCTTTTCCTATATTTGATTTCTATATCAAATTCTTGGAGCAGCAGGATCCATCTGATTAATATGGGTTTGGCATCCTTTCTTGTTGAATAAGTACCTGAGAGCTGCATGGTCAGTATAAATAATAACTTTTATACCTACTAGGTAAGAGCAAAATTTATCAAATACGTAGACCAATGCAAGCATCTCCTTCTCTGTAATAGTGTAATTTGCCTGAGTTGAGTCAAGGGTCTTGCTGGCATAGTAGATAGAGTAAAATATTTTCTCCTTCATTTTTCCTAATACAACTCCCATTTCTATGTCGCTCTCATCGCATATTAACTCAAAGGGTAGCTCTCTATCAGGAGCTATCAGGATTGGGGCTTCAGTCAGACTCTTCTTCAAGAGTTCAAAAGCCTGCAAACATATATCATTAACAATAAATTTTACCTCCTTTTCCAGCAAACTTCACATGGGTCTGGCAATCTTTTAACAAACCTTAATGAATCATTTATAAAATCCAGCATGACCTAGGAAACTGCAGACACTTTTAACTGAAATAGGTGATGGTAGTTTCTCTATCACATCAATTTTAGCTCTGTCTACCTATAGACCATCTTTATAAACATTGTGATCCAACACAATCCCCTTCTTTATAAGGAAATGACACTTTTCCCAGTTTAGGACGAGATTCATTTCCTCACACCTCGCTAATACCTTTTCTAGATTATTTAAACACTAATCAAAGGACTCTCCAAAAACTAAAAAGTCATCCATAGATATTTCTACAAAATCTTCCACCATATCATGGAATATTGACATCACACACCTCTGAAAAAAGTTGCAGGAGCATTGCAAAGACCAAATGCCATACGCTTGAATGCATATGGACCATAAGGGCATGTGAAAGTTTTCTTTTCCTAGTCCTCAGATGCAATGTTAATCTGGTTGTAGCCTCAGTAGCCATCCAGGAAGAAATAGTACTCTTGGCCTGCTAACCTGTCGAGCATTTGATCCATAAATGACACTGGGTAGTGATCTTTCCTTGTGGCATCATTTAGTTTCTTTAATCCATTCAGATACACCATCCACTTACTATTCTGATGGGGATTAACTCATTTTTTTCATTAGTCACTCCAGTCATTCCCCTTTTGTTAGGTACACACTGAATGGAGGAGGTGGTTTTTTATTTAACTCTTGCTCCTTCTGTGGTGAGATAGGCTCACCAGATTCACCCTCTATATATTTACCTTTATTGTTACACCCCACACTTTTAAACTCAGAATGTCTCCTATGTTACTTAGAAGCTAGTATGTGAGCTACTTAAGTTACGACCCTATTGAACAACTCTGAGAAGGGAGAATGTGACACCCCGTGGTAGGGAAGGTTGGAAATAGGGACAAGAGAAGTCAGAAGGAGTTGGAGGCCAAGTAACGAGTCGTAGGACTCGACTTTTCTACGTAAACTACTAAGTTAGAAGTATTACATACGTGAGTTACTTGATTCCACACCAAGCTTATGTAGCAAAGGTTTCATAGGCTCTTAAAGTGAGACGAGATTACGAACCCACGAGGAAGAGGAAAAACAAATTCAGGGTGGCCAATGGGAGGATGACACGTGGCAGCACCTAAGCAGGCAGGTGACCCACCTTCTTGGGTTCAAGTAGGTGACCCACTTGCTTTGGGGAGGTGGGCCCCACTGCCACGTGGCAGCCCCTCCTTGAACATGTAGGTGCGGTGGCCCAATAGGGGCTGGACACGTGTCACCTCTTGGGGCTGACATGTGTCACACCCTAAAGCCACATATATATGTGTATATGTATCATATACTTCAGTTGTTCATTAAAACATCAACCAACATAGAGACAAAAAAACATGAAAGAGAGACATAGAGAGGCAGCCATGGCTTTTGAAGTTTAAAGGTAAGTTTTTCAATTTTCTTCCGTGAATTAATTATATATGGTGTACCTTAAGTACGTGGATACGTATATATGTATTTTAAGATGTTCATGGAACTAAAACTCCAGCTTTGCAATTGGAATTTGGAAGAGAAAAAAAGAGAAAAACGTGAAAGGGACAAGGGAGAAGGACTACGGATTTGACCCTTTTTGGGTAAGCTTCTGGGTTTCGTTCCGTGAATTAATTAATTATGGTATCCCATGGTTATATTATGATGTTTAATAACGAGAAAATCCAATTTTAGGCAGCGAGGAAGTCGCACAAACAGCCCGCTCAAGTTCAGCGCGTTTGAAGAAGTTCTGAGTTGCAATTTGGCTAGTTTTGGCAAATTTCGGGTAAGGTAAGGCTTCTCCATTAAATTTGGAATTTATGGTATTATTATAGGTTGTATTACACACATTTTGGGATGCTGGAAGTTGTGGAAAGTCGTAAAAAGTTCGACATTCGGAATAAACTAAATTGAAGTTGCTATAGTTGAATTGTTGCCGAAATAGAGTGTTGTTCTTGTGAGGTGCTGCTTCAGGGGTGTGGCTTGTGATTGAAGGGTATAAAAATTTTCTAAATGATGTGGGGGAGCTGCTGTTTGAGTCCACACGACACCCCGCTTCGTACGGTTAAAGGTTTGACAAAAATGGAAACTAGAAACCCTATTTTGATATCGTAATTTTGAATAAGTCGTTTGGAATTCATGTTGTATATGGTTGGTATGAATTGCTGCGGGTTGTTGTTGTTGGTTGTCTGTAGGTATTAGGGACCTAATTGAAAATTTGGATAGGGCACATTATAGGGGAGGTGCTGCCCAATTTTCGTCGACGCCTTAGCGAATAACAGAACTAGTCGGGGAAATGACTAAGGAAATAGATTCCATTAATACTAAGATGTAACCTAAGGTGCTGGAAAATTAAGAGGGGTTGATATTCATATTAATTTCATGTTGAATAGGTTCAAAGGACGACGAGGCGAACAGGATGAGGAATAACTCATACAAGGTATGTAAAGCTTTCTCTTGGCATGTTTTGGTATAAGTTCGTACAGCTATCTTTCTTTCCTTTTGGCAATGTTTAGCCTTAAGTGAATTGTATATGAAGTGCGGGGATAATACCATTCCCAGAATTCCGAGTACGCCTCATAACCCCTATCCACTGTTCAGTATTAGAGTTCCTGTGAAGATTAGGTATTGCCTAGTAGGGCTTCTATGTGTCAGAATGTAATGTATGGGAAGCTATCTCTCATTTCCATTGAGATGTATTTGATACAAAAATGAGGTTACAATGCCATAGTGGTTCACCGAGCCCCGTGAAGGGCTGGGTATGAAATATGTATATGAAGATCACCTGAAGGAAAGTACAGACTAGATAGAGCTTATTCTCTTTCTTCTTTTGGGGCATGTCCTTGTCTTAGTCATAAGTTGAATCTGATCTGAACTCCGAGGTAACTCCATTCTTAAACATCTCTTAATTACTTTAGAATATCGAACTCTGATAGTAGTTGAACTATTTCTCTGGAAACTTTTATAAGTTAAAGAGGTAACAAATGTACAGGCTCCAAGTCTTACAGACTATATGTTAACAAATGTTTTTGGTTCCATAAACGATTTGTCTTTACTTTAGTACATGTCTAGGAGCCCCGAGATTATAATGTATATTGCCCATAATGGCATTTAGAATTCACTCGAGATGACTACACTACTACTTGAGTCCTCCGACAAAATTTTAATCTTCTTATACGGTCAAGTCTCTAATAATGATTTAAATTGCATATAGTTACTCACTACTCTACTCTTGTATATTATAACACTTCTTTCCCTAAGTCCCGGGCCAGGATATGTTTTCGTGCACAGTTCACTGCATTATTCCCTGAGTCCCTCAATTGAGGGCCAGTATACGTGTATAGATATATGATGATGTGTTTTAATAAGGTGGTGATGGCGCCAGGCCTATGATGGTCCTACAGATGTGATTCACCGGACCCCTGAAAGGGCCGGCTATGTTGTATAAATTGAGCATGCATGCTTTTATGATTCACAGAGTACAGGTACATGACTTCAATTTGATAATTTGTTCCCCTGCTTCTCTATTTCGAATATTCCTCTAGTCTATTATGTTACACTTTACATACTTAGTACATATGTTGTACTGACCCCCTTTCTTGGGGGGGTGCATTCATGCCCGCAGGTACAGATACAGATTTTGGGAGTCCGTCAGCTTAGGATTCCACGCATCTCAGCTGGAAGAGGCTTCATTGTATTGGGGCCTAGTTTTGATACTGTCCATAGATGTATAGAAATTGTTTTCTCCATTCAGGGGTACGGCAGGGGCCCTGTCCCGCCATATGTTGTCATTTATATGTTTATAGGTCTGCAGACATGTATATGTGGGTTGTATATGTCAGTTTGGTTCAGCTGGGTCTATATGATATATTATATATATTGTTATGGTATGGTAGCCTTGTCGTCTTGCGTGCCCTGTCATGTTGTGATACAAACAAAAAGGGCTATAGGTGTATGTAAATGTTATCGCCCAGTGGGGCTCTATTACATGATATTGTTTTATTTATAGTTCAATGTGACCACAACTGATAGATATGTGTGTGGAGGGTCTAGGTTGGACCCCAGTCGCGACCTACGGGGTTGGGTCGTGACAGAAGTGGTATCAGAGCAGTTCGTCCTCGGGCTGTCTACAGACCGTGTCTAATAGAGTCTTGGTTATCAATGTGTTGCGCGCTACATCTATAAACAAGAAGCTACAATACATTTAGGGTGTTACCTTTCTTCTACATCTGAGATCGTGCTTTAGATCCGAGTCATAGGAAAATTCCTTATACTAATCTTGGATATTAACAGAAGGACGACACCAATAGAAGGAAGTAATTGACGACATGGAAAGTTATGAAGCATGCAGGTAAGTGAAGTAAAGCCACGGAAGATATCCTTCGAGTAAGGTATTGAAATATAAAGTTGAAACCTGAAAGGAAAGCAGACAGAAAGTGCAACAGATGCAGTTTGAAGTTGTACATATGAGGTAAGTCTAGTATTTTTATATTATTGTTGACGTTGAAAGCCCTGTGTGGCTGCAATATGAGATGACATTGAAAGCCCTGTGCGGATGTGATATGATATGAATATATATATATATATATATATATATATATATATGTGTGTGTTGGCTCTGTGAGGCATTGTTAGTATTTTTTGCGTGCAAGTTGTGGGATAGTAAGAAGTGTAGTGGAAACTCTGCCGAAATTTTCCCAGAATAGGGAAAAGGAAATGAAACATAGATTTTTGAGATGTTTGAGAAGTTGATACCAAGTACCCCTACTGTGTTCAACTAAAGTTGTAAGAGGTATCCTTCAGGTTGCCGATAAGGGGCACCCTTTCCACTTGTAAAATTTTATGTCGGAGGAACAAAAGCTTATTTAAGTAGAAAGTTCGGATTATGGTATCTCTAGCCGTATTTGTATTGTAGAAAGATAAACAGAGGGCTCAGGATGAAGGATAAGATGTCCCGCGAATGAGTTTTACTCTTTTTGAAAAAAATACCAAGCCCTCAACTCCTATTGTAAATTGGACGAGTTGTTCACAACTCGAGGATAAACTCAGAAGGAGACCAGGTAGGTCAAGTATTAAAAGAAATATTGTGATGTTTAAGAGGTTCTGATTTCTTCCAACAATGGTTGGAAAATGAGTTACGATAACAGTTCATAGTTCTCCACTAACTAATTGCGGAAAGAAATTCTAACAGAAGCACCTTAAAGAGATGTCGGGAATTGAATATATGTACGAACAAAAAGGGGGATATTTAAGTATGAATTGAACAGTGTGATACGAGTATGCAGGGATAAAGTGGAACCACTAGTCAGACGTACATAGTACGCGTTGGCTAAGTTAAAGGCCTGCGTTGAGAACGCAGTAAGAGCATGGGACTTACGATACAAAAAAATGACGCATGTACACAACGTTTCCCGAAAAATAGTGGAACCCTTAAGGGACGAGGATGGAAAACTTAAGGAACAAATGACGCAACTTCTATTCACCCCATGAAGCAAAGGACAAAACCACTACTTCGAGAAAACCTAGAATAGTTGTCATCAGAATACTAATACTGCCTAATTGAAATTGGAATGACTACAAGTACAAATAGAGGAAAATACGAGTACCCTCTAAAGGGGGGAAGTTAATGAGAAAATGGAAAAAGTAAGGTGAAGGCAATCGATATGGGAATACATTTGAGATGGGTGTCTAAACTTTAATAAGATACCTTGCCAAACCAAGTTAGAAAGGTCCGGAAGCTACCAATAATTGGAAGGACGCTAGAATGCTACATAAGGCAGCGTTAAAAAGTTTGTGATGAGACCCTGAACAACATAACACTAGAAGGCGGCGTATAAAAAACAGAAAAATGTACTAATGAAAGGATATCGATGCTGGATACAAGATAATAGACGAGAAGACAGAGCAAAACATAAAGACTCGCGAAATAATGCTGAGGTAAATCTGGAGCTAAGTCGAGTGCCCCACACATTATGGCAAGGATTACAATGAAACACGACACGAAGACTTCCCATGGAGGTCACCCATCCCAATATTACTCTCGCCCCAGCACGCTTAACTTCAAAATTCTGATGGAACATAATGCGTTAGTGCTGGTGTGATCACGCGAGATGGAGGAATCTGAACTATTGATGGAGAAACGATATGAGATTATGTAACCAGAGTATTATAAGATACGTTAAGGAAATTGTAACAAGGGCTTAAGCAACACAAGAAGGATTAGCTAATTGCTAATTGACGACGCACTTGAATACCACAACTCTTCAACATAGAGCTAGTTAATGAGAGGGAAACCGCAGAATGGCTATATGGGCCAGTGGGCGAGGGAATTTCGACACCACTTGGTAGCCAAATCTGAGGGTGAAAAAACAGGACCCAAAAGATCGAATGCCAGTTAAAGTTCGGACAAGAGTCGAGAAGGACTATACGAGGCTAACGATTCCCAAATTATCAACGTCATTATGAACCTATTTTGTACTCTATAAGAGTAGGGTGCTATATGGGTTATTGTGAGTAGGCTAACGAATCACCTCATTTGCTTCCAAGCAAGACCACCTATGCCGCTAGAACTAGGTGAAGTTATATGAAAAGAAAGTAGTAAGGTTCTGTGAGGTTTCCTCATCTAATATCCCAGATAAAGGGACTTCAATTATAATTAACACCTTGAGATCAGTCCAAGAAGAGATCAAGAGCACAGACAGGTCTTAGTACTGCATTTCTCCCTCGAGCTACTAAACAGACTGAGCGCACTATTAGATGCTTGAAGATATGTCACAAGCCGGGAGATTAACTTTGAAGGTAGCTGGAATGACTATCCATCACTTATCAAGTTGCCTACAATAACAATTACTACTCTCGTATTCCAATGGCCCCGACATAATTAAGCAAGCTATTGACTAAAAACCCAGAGTCGACAAAAATGATATACAGATAATCAACATCGATATATAAAGTTCAAATTAATGATTGAATATTCAAAAAGGAGTCCCCCTAGAAAAGGAAAATTGACCCAAAATATATTAGATTGTATCAAATTGCTCATAAGGTGGGTAACAGGGCTGTTAAGTTGAGCTTACCACCTCATTTGGGAACTATACGCTCAGTCCATCAGATAAGAATGCTTTGCAAGGGTACTGACGAGTCGCCCAGGGTATATTCCATAGATAAGGTCCAGGAGATGGAATCCTGTGAGGCAAAACCTATCGCCATCATAGATCAGCAAACCGAAAGATTGTACACTAAAGACATGCCTCCCCGCAAGGGATGTTAGAATAACCAAAACCAGAAAGAAGATGATTAGGGAACTGAAGAGAACATGAAATACAAGTATTCGCACCTGTAACCGATATTTACAAGTAACCCCGATTCCTGAAAAGCATATAGAAAGTACTAGTATGGAGGTATGTGTTAAAAAAATAGCAAAGAACCTCCCTACGATTTTATAGGGTGCTAAGAGAGGTTTGGTCTAACATTCGGGGATGAATGTTCTAAAGGGGGGAAGGATGTTACACCCCACACTTTTAAACTAAAAATGTCTCCTAAGTTACTTAGAAGCTAGTATGTGAGCTACTTAAGTTACGACCCTATTGAACAACTCTAAGAAGGGAGAATGTAACACCCCGTGGTAGGAAAGGAAGGAAATAGGGTCAACAGAAGTCGGAAGGACTTGGAGGCCAAGTAACGAGCCATAGGACTCGATTTATCTATGTAAACTACTAAGTTAGAAGTCTTACATACGTGAGTTACTTGATTCCATACCAAGCTTATGTAGCAAAGGTTTCATAGGCTCTTAAAGTGAGACTAGATTACGAACCCACGAGGAAGAGGAAAAACAATTTCGGGGCAGCCAATGGAAGGGTGACACGTGGCAGCACCTAAGCAGGCAGGGTGACCCACCTTCTTGGGGTCAAGTAGGTGACCCACCTGCTTGGGGGAGGTGGGCCCCACTGCCACGTGGCAGCCCCTCCTTGAACATGTAGGTGCGGTGGCCCAATAGGGGCTGGACACGTGTCACCTCCTGGGGATGACATATGTCACACCCTAAAGCCACATATATATATGTGTATATGTATCATATACTTCAGTTGTTCACTAAAACATTAGCCAACATAGAGAGAAAAAAAACGTGAAAGAGAGACATAGAGAGGCAGCCATGGCCTTTGAAGTTTAAAGGTATGTTTTTCAATTTTTTTTCGTGAATTAATTATATATGGTGTACCTTAAGTACATGGATACATATATATGTATTTTAAGATGTTCATGGAACTAAAACTCCAGCTTTGCAATTGGAATTTGGAAGAGAAAAAAAGAGAAAAATGTGAAAGGGACAAGGGAGAAGGACTACGGATTTGACCCTTTTTGGGTAAGCTTCCGGGTTTCGTTCTGTGAATTAATTAATTATGATATCCCGTGGTTATATTATGATGTTTAATAACGAGAAAATCCAATTTTAGGCAGCGAGGAAGTCGCACAAACAGCCCGCTCAAGTTCAGCGCGTTTGAAGAAGTTCTGAGTTGCAATTTGGCTAGTTTTGGCCAATTTCGGGTAAGGTAAGGCTTCTCCATTAAATTTGGAATTTATGGTATTATTATAGGTTGTATTACACACCTTTTGGGATGCTGGAAGTTGTGGAAAAGTCGTAAAAAGTTCAACGTTCGGAATAATTGAAGTTGCTATAGTTGAATTGTTGCCGAAATAGAGTGTTTTTCTTGTGAGGTACTGCTTCAGGGGTGTGGCTTGTGGTTGAAGGGTATAAAAATTTTCTAAATGAGGTGGGGGAGCTGCTGGTTGCGTCCAAATGACACCCCGCTTCGTACGGTTAAAGGTTTGACAAAAATGGAAACTAGAAACCCTATTTTGATATCGTAATTTTGAATAAGTCGTTTGGAATTCATGTTGTATATGGTTGGTATGAATTGTTGCAGGTTGTTGTTGTTGGTTGCCTGTAGGTCTTAGGGACCTAATTGAAAATTTGGATAGGGCACATTATAGTGGAGGTGCTGCCTAATTTTCGTCGACGCCTTAGCGAATAACAGAACTAGTCGGGGAAATGACTAAGGAAATAGATTCCATTAATACTAAGATGTAACCTAAGGTGCTGGAAAATTAAGAGGGGTTGATATTCATATTAATTTCATGTTGAATAGGTTCAAAGGACGACGAGGCGAACAGGATAAGGAATAACTCAGACAAGGTATGTAAAGCTTTCTCTTGGCATGTTTTGGTATAAGTTCGTACAGCTATCTTTCTTTCCTTTTGGCAATGTTTAGCCTTAAGTGAATTGTATATGAAGTGCGGGGATAATACCATTCCCAGAATTCCGAGTACGCCGCATAACCCTTATCCACTGTTCAGTATTAGAGTTCCTGTGAAGATTAGGTATTGCCTAGTAGGGCTTCTATGTGTCAGAATGTAATGTATGGGAAGCTATCTCTCATTTCCATTGAGATGTATTTGATACGAAAATGAGGTTACAATGCCATAGTGGTTCACCGAGCCCCGTGAAGGGCTGGGTACAAAATATGTATATGAAGATCACCTGAAGGAAAGTACAGACTAGATAAAGCTTATTCTCTTTCTTCTTTTGGGGCATGTCCTTGTCTTAGTCATAAGTTGAATCTGATCTAAACTCCGAGGTAACTCCATTCTTAAACATCTCTTAATTACTTTAGAATATCGAACTCTGATAGTAGTTGAACTATTTCCCTGGAAACTTTTATAAGTTAAAGAGGTAACAAATGTACAGGCTCCAAGTCTTACAGACTATATGTTAACAAATGTTTTTGGTTCCATAAACGATTTGTCTTTACTTTAGTACATGTCTAGGAGCCCCGAGATTATAATGTATATTGCCCATAATGGCATTTAGAATTCACTCGAGATGACTACACTACTACTTGAGTCCTCCGACAAAATTTTAATCTTCTTATACGGTCAAGTCTCTAATAATGATTTAAATTGCATATAGTTACTCACTACTCTACTCTTGTATATTATAACACTTCTTTCCCTAAGTCCCGGGCCAGGATATATTTTCGTGCACAGTTCACTGCATTATTCCCTGAGTCCCTCAATTGAGGGCCAGTATACGTGTATAGATATATGATGATGTGTTTTAATAAGGTGGTGATGGCGCCAGGCCTATGATGGTCCTACAGATGTGATTCACCGGACCCCTGAAAGGGCCGGCTATGTTGTATAAATTGAGCATGCATGCTTTTATGATTCACAGAGTACAGGTACATGACTTCAATTTGATAATTTGTTCCCCTGCTTCTCTATTTCGAATATTCCTCTAGTCTATTATGTTACACTTTACATACTTAGTACATATGTTGTACTGACCCCCTTTCTCGGGGGGGTGCATTCATGCCCGCAGGTACAGATACAGATTTTGGGAGTCCGTCAGCTTAGGATTCCACGCAGCTCAGCTGGAAGAGGCTTCATTGTATTGGGGCCTAGTTTTGATACTATCCATAGATGTATAGAAATTGTTTTATCCATTCAGGGGTACGGCGGGGGCCCTGTCCCACCATATGTTGTCATTTATATGTTTAGAGGTCTGCAGACATATATATATGGGTTGTATATGTCAGTTTGGTTCAGCTGGGTCTATATGATATATTATATATATTGTTATGCTATGGCAGCCTGGTCGGCTTGCATGCCCTGTCATGTTGTGATACAAACAAAAAGGGCTACAGCTTTATGTAAATGTTATCAACTAGTGGGGCTCTATTACATGATACTGTTTTATTTACAGTTCAATGTGACCACATCTGATAGATATGTGTACGGGGGGTCCAAGTCGGACCCCAATCGCGACCTACGGGGTTGGGTCGTGACATTGATCTTTACTACCTTTGCTTTGTGGCGCTAACTTATCTAGTGGGCATCCACTTCATGTGCTCACAACATTTACCTGCTTAGGGTTTGGATCAGTGTTACCTGGTAAACCACTTTGCGGACAAGAATTTTGAGCACTTGCTAGCTTTCCTACCTATTCTTTAAATTCTGAGTAGTGATTTTGTATTGATGGAAATCTACAGCTAGCTTCGCTTGATCTACCATGAATTTCTTAAGCATGTCTTCCACGCTTTTGTTTCCTACACTATCTAATTATTAGCTACTCTGGCTTTGTTGATTGTAGTGCTGGCCTCCTCCTTGTTGTCTATATTGACCTTGCCCTTAGTGTTGATTCTGTTGGTTACCACACCAAGAGAAATTTGGATGGTTTCTCCAACTTGGGTTTTAAGAATTTCCATAATTTTTCTAGCCTCCACCCCTCTGTGCGTTCCCTACAAAATTTATTGATTCAGGATTTGCACCACAATATTTTGATGTATGTTCACTACTGCCACACACTTTGCACTACATTTGGTTCTACTAAACTACATTTACTAGAGCCTGTTTCTTCCTAGTGCAAAGTTGTTGAACTGTATAGACATCATATTTTGCATTCATGTAATCTATGTTGTCAAATCTGTCACAACATGAACTTCAGGCATACCTGCCTGTTTTTGGATGACAGTCCTAGAATTTCCTCTGTTCCATTCCGGATTTCCTTGGGATATGCAGTTAAGTAATTTGTTAAGCTCTTCATATGTCTTCTCCAATGCCTGTCCATCTGTAGTTGAACCAAGAAGAATTTTGGTATTAGGTTCCAACCCTTCAATGAAGGTGTGGACCAATACCTTGTTATCTTGGTGGTGGTGAGGACAACTAATAAGCAGAGATTTGAACCTATCCCGGGCTTGGTATAAATCTTCACCCGACTTCTATTTAAAGCTCAAAAGTTTGGCTCTAAGCTTTGTTGTCTTCCTCGAAGGAAAGAACCTGATAAGAATTTGCGAGTCAAATTATTCCATATTGTTATGGAATTGGGTGGTTCTAACTTAAACCGCCTCCTAGCCTCCCCGAATAGAGAAAACATAAATAAAGTCAGCTTATGTAATTAGGAGACACACTTGTTGGTGTGTAAGTATCACTGATTTCCAGAAAGTTCTGGATGTGGACTTGGGGATCTTCTATAACACCCCAACTTTTAAAAATGTCTAAATTAGCTCGTACATTCAAGATAAGAAAAGAGAGTGATTAATAAATTAAAATTACCTAGAATGTCACATTTTAAGTGTTCAAGGTGCATATCTAAAGTTTTGAAGTTTAGCGGGGTGCAAAATAAAAGTTGGCAAAAAGTTAGCGTAAGTTTCTTTATAGAGAACTCTCTAAAATTTGGGTCAAATATCTTGGAGCTTTTATCCCAATACTTAAAGAGTTATGGGGTAAATGGCCTATCCAATCAAAGGTATACAAGTCTAGTTACCAAAATATCAAACCCTTTGTCAATACGACTTTAGAATAAAGTGATATTCACTTTTTTGTAACACTGCACAAGCAGGCATGTGAAGTGGGTCCCCTAGGTCGGTAGAACATTATATATATCTTCTTCTTTATTATTTGTTCATTTTCTTCAGTAATGAACCAGAAAAACTTTCAAACCCATTTCATGGATCACTCATACTATTTAGTTTCTCGATCTAAGTTCTTGACGGTAGTTGTTCTACTCATTGACCTCGTCATTATGGTATAATTTATTTTATCAAATTAATAGAATATCACACTTTGATTTTGGAGTAGCAAGGTTTTGGACATATTTTAAGGGCTCTAGGTGTATTATGAGCTTAAGATCAAGGTAAGACCCTTTTGTTATTATTTCTATCTTTAATAAGACACAAATAGTAATTTGCGATAAAAATCCATATCTTTTATCGGATTGTCGTGGTACCTTATACTCATGGGCTGATTGAAAACATGTCATGTTGTAGTATTATGGAGGGATTTGGAAATAAGTCAATAGGCCATGTGAAGTCATCACAAAAGGTATGTTAAGGCTATTTCCTTCCTTTGGCATGTTTCCGTAAAGCTTAGAGGCAATATGAGAAGGTGTTGTTATCATTGTTATACTTGTAGGAAAGATTGTCGGTTGTTGCTAGCTTGAGTAGTTGTAATCCTCCCTTGTCGGGATTTGTATTCTATTAGTAGCAGCCTTATGTTGGGCACGACTTAAAATTTATTTGTATAGGTTGCTTATAGCTTAATTGCTCGCCTTTAGTCTATTGAATTGTTATTGTTGCCCTTGGGGCTATTATGGTTAGCTAAAGGAATGTGATCATTGCCGAAAAGGGATATGTACTGCCTACATGGCTATCATGTTTCCTAAGAGGGCTATGAGTTGCCTACAGGTCTATATTGATGCCTGAGAAGGCTATATGTTGCCTATGGGGCTATGTTGTTAGCAAGAGGGCTATGCCTTGACTATGAGGTTATATTGATGCTTAAAAGGGCTATGTGCTTCCTATGGGACTATAATATTGCTTGAGAGGGCTATGTGACTGCCTACGGGGCTAGGAACTACCGATACGGGTATATAGACGGAATTGGGACCTTCTGGGCTTATAAGGGCCTAGGTAGATGGTCTTGATTGTTTTTGTACCTGCCGAGCTTTTGGGGGCTTGGTCAGGTTATTGTTTGACTATTTTTGGTATGTTTAGATTCTCAAGCAGGTTACTACACTTATCTTATTCTTGATTTATTTATCTGATTACTCTCAGTATATTATGATACCTGGTCATAGTTTATCTCCTTTCATACTCGGTACATTATTTCAAATTGATACCCTATTTCCTAGGGGCACTATATTAATGCCTGTAGGTCCCTACCGAGGACCGAATAGACCTCCTCAGTAAAAAAGTTGACTTCTAGCAGGTTGGCTAGCCCCTTTCTTCCGGTGCTGCCAACTGTTGGAGGTTTGTTAGCTTTTGTTGTATATATTCTGTTTAGGTAGGCTAGAGCCCTGTCCCACCAAGCTTTACTACTCTTAGAGTCTTGCATACTAGTGTATGGGTTGTATAGCTATGTTATGGCCATGTTGGTCTAGTTTGTTGGTTTATTGAGGCTTGTTAGCTGTTTGATGTATTGTCCTTATATATACCTACTTTTAGTTTTTGTATAAACATCATGGTGGCCTCAACGACCCAATTAGGTCTTGTGTGTTAGGTTGCTATTACTTTATATAAACTATTAGGAGTAGATATTTCATTTATAGGATTGTTGACAGGGGCCTTGCCGGCTGAGGGCATGATTTTAAGCTGAGATATACCTATTTTTTTTCTTGATTGTAGGTGGTTTCCATGTGCTAGTAGAAAATGGATTAGAGGAGTCGGCTCGGGCCTGAGTTTTGGCATCAGGTTCTAGTTATGCACCTTGAATTTGGGGCATGACAAACTTATTATTAGAGCAATATTGTATCCCAGGGAGTCAGCAAGCCATGTCTAGTAGAATCTTGTTTATAATTGTGTTGTGCACCACATTCGATAAGCAGAAAGCTACATGGAATATTATAATGGTCATCCTTCTTTTGTTCACCTCGTGCTATAAAGCGGTGTCTTAAGGGTTGACTTTTTTTGGCTTATACCTGATATTTGTTTATAAAGAGAGATGGCTGACACCAGATAGAAAAGCTAGCCAGGGGCTAGATATAGTGGTAGGTCAGAGTGCCGGCAAGGTACCACAAGCAGAGCTAGCCCATCCGGAGACACAGGGGGAGATATCTTCTCAACCCCTATAACTTCTCTACTACTTCAAGAGCCTTTAAGGGCTACAGAACCCCCGACCCCACTAGCGTTATGACCTTTAGCTCCTCATATTCTATCTCATCAGGATTTCAAGAGTGTAGTGTGTATGTTAGCATAAGTTAGTAGTTGTACAGCGTCATCCGATTACGGCAAATGTTGCTAGGCCTTCTGAAGGGTCTAGAAATTTGAGAGTTCATGAATTTATTGCCTTGAATCCTCCGCAGTTTACTAGAACAAATCGTAGAAAGAATACTCAGCACTTTATTGATCAGCTTCATAAGATCTTCAGGGTCATTCATTCCTTAGAGACCAAGTCAGTTGAGTTAGCAGCATTTTGATTACACGATATTACAATATTATAGTAAGAGAGTTGGGAGAGATCTAGGGCAAAAGATGCACCTCTACCTAATTAGGATATATTTACAGAAGCTTTCATATATCACTATTTACCTCGAGAGATTTGTATGCCCAGATAGATCAATATCTGAGCCTTCTATAAGGCAGCTTTAGTGTTCCAGATTACGGGCTGAGATTTGATTCATTGGCTAGATATGCACCAGCATTTGTTGATATGATGCATGACAGGGTACGTAGATTTTTCGGAGGACTTGATACAGACTATATCGATGTTTGTTCTACCACCGCACTAAATGATAGTATGGATACCTTGCGAATTCAATTCTTTGCATAGGGAATAGAGGACCACTGACATCAACAATATATGAGTGAGAATTTCAAGAGAGAGCAGCAGAAGAGGGTTTGGACCACTAGTTCATAGGGAGAGTTTCAAGGTGGTCCCAGACCATGATATTCTATTAGGCCACCTAGACCTCCACCATAGCAGTTCCAAGGTAGTAGATTTGATCATCGGTGACAGTCAGGCCCAGGTAATGGTTCATGAGCATCAGTCTCTCTGCAGTAGAGGAGTTCAGGACAGGCTAGGCTATCCCCACCTCATTGTGCTACTTAGGGTAGGATGTATTTCGAGAGGTGTAGGCAGGGTTTGACAGAATGTTACTCTTATAAATAGGAGGGGCATGGGTGGAGGAACTGCCCGACCATAGGTCTGAGTGGTATGGGTCAGCCAAATGGGTTAGCAATAGGTTCCTCCTCATCGGCATAGTCTACAAGGTGGGACCCCCAGACATCGGAAGGTAGAGGCAGAGACAGAGGCAGAGGCATAAAGGGAGCATCTAGTTCTGGTATTGGCCAAAATTGTACATATGAACTTATTGACCGATAGAACTCAGAGTTGTCACCAAATGTTATGATAGGTACATTGATTGTCTGCTCCTATTATGTTTATGCTTTGATAGATCCCGAATCTATTCTATCCTATGTTACTCCATTTATTGTGGGGAAGTTAGGTATTATAGAAAAGTCATTAAATCGTCCCTTTATTGTGTCTACACTAGTTAGTGAGTATTATTGCCAAGAGAGTTTATCGAGGTTGTACGATAGAAATTATCGACCGTCAGACCTTTGTAGACATGGTCAAGTTAGAAATGATCACTTTCGACGTCATCATGGGTATGGACTAGTTAGCATGTTGTTATGCTAATATTGAGTATAGGACAAAGATTGTTAGATTCCACTTTCCAAGAAAGGCAGTTCAGGAATGGAAACCTAGTAGGTAGGTTTATTACCTATATTAAGGCAAGGAAGATGATTATAAAGGGTTGTATTTATCATCTTGTGTGCATTTAGGATATAAATGCAGAACCACCAACTCTCTAGTCTATTTTGATGGTTAATGAGTTTCCAAACGTATTTCCAGATGAGCTTCCTGGTATTCCCAGAATGGGAAATTGATTTTACTATCGATATGCTACCAGGTACACAACCCATATCTATTTCTCCTTATAGAATGGCTCCTGCTGAGCTAGAAGAGTTGAAGGATCAACTGAAAGACTTACTGGAAAAAGGCTTTATTAGGCCTAGTGCTTCACCATGGGGTGCGCTAGTGTTATTTGTGAGAAGGAAAGATGGCTCACTAAGAATGTGTATCGATTACCGATAGTTGAATAAGGCGACTATAAAAAATAAGCATCCTCTTCCGAAGATTGATGATTTGTTTGATCAATTACAAGGTGCTAAGTGCTTATCAAAGATTGATTTGAGATTAGGGCACCATCAGGTAATAATTCAGGCAGAAGACATTCCAAAGATAGCTTTTAGAAGTAGATATGGACACTTTGAGTTCTTGGTATGTCTTTTGGATTGACTAATGCCCCAACAATGTTCATGGACCTAATGAATAGCATATTCAGGTTGTATCTAGACCTATTCATGATCATATTTATTGATGTGGTATGTTCATATTCAAAATATGAACATGTAGATCATTTGCGAGCAGTCCTTCAGGTTCTTTGAGATTGAAAACTTTATGCAAAGTTATCTAAGTGTGAGTTTTGGTTGAAATATGTGGATTTCTTCAGCCATATTGTATCAGATGAAGGCATTATGGTAGATACAAAAATGATTGAGGCAGTGAAGACTTGGTCTAGGCCTATGACTAGAATAGAGGTTCGTATTTTCCTTGAGTTAGCTGGGTTCTATAGAAGGTTCATGGAGGGGTTTTCTTCACTTTCGATGCAACTAACAAAGATGACTCAGAAAGAAACTAATTTTTAGTTGACAGAGGCTTACGAGCATAGTTTCCAAGAGCTGAAAGACAAGTTGACATCAACACAAGTTCTAGCGTTGCTCGTGGGTTTAGAGGGCTATGTAGTGTACTGTGATGCTTCTGGTGTTAGTTTGGGATGTGTTCTAATGCAACATGGTAAGGTGATCATATATGCTTCAAGGCAATTAAGGAAGCATGACAGAAACTATCTAACCCATGATTTGGAATTGGCGGCAGTTCTACATGAGCTAAATATTTGGAGACACTATCTGTATGGCATTCATGTTGATATCTTTACAGATCATAAGAGCCTTCTGTATATCTTTAGATAGAAGGATTTAAATATATAACAATTTTGATGGCTTGAGTTACTGAAAGACTATGACAAAGATATTTTATATCATCTAGGGAAGGAGAATGTGGTACCCGACACCCTTAGTTGTAGATCTATGGGTAGTTTATCCTATTTAAGTGTTGAGAGGCGCGAGTTAGATTAAGATATTCTTCAGTTAGCTATCTTGGGAGTCCGATTACTAGAGGCAGATGATAGTAGGGTCATAATTCAGGACACATCTATATCATCTCTAGTTGTGGCGATAAAGGCACGACAATGTGAGGATCCTATCTTAGAGAATCTTAGATCCAAGGCTCAAGATAAAGACCGTTTGGACTTTGATATTGAAGGAGATGGAGTCCTTCGATATAGAGGTCAATTTTGTGTTCCGAATATTGTAGGGCTCTGACATAAGATTATTATAGATACACATCATTCTCGATATTCTACACACCTAAGTTTGACAAAGATGTACCTGATATTAAAGGGATCTATTGGTGGCATGGGATGAAAAAGGATATCCTGAGTTTGTGGCATAGTGTCCTAACTGCCAATAGGTAAAGCTTGAGCATCAAAAGACCACTGGGCTAGTCCAGGAGACAGCCATTCCATAGTGGAAGTGGGAAGCAATTAATATGGATTTTATTACTGGGTTACCCCGATCATGTCATAAGTTTGATTCTATTTGGGTAATTATTGATAGGCTAACAAAATTGGCTTATTTTTTACTAGTCAAAGCTACTTTTACAGCCTAAGACTATACAGGGCTTTATATTAGAGAGATTGTTAGGCTACATGGTGTCCCAGTATCTATCATTTCTGATAGAGGAGCATAATTTACCGCTAACTTATGGAACTCTTTCTAGAAAGGAATAGGGACATAAGTTAATCTAAGTATAGACTTTCACCTTTAGATAGATGGCCAGGATAAGTACACAATTTAGACACTCGAGTATATGTTAGAGGCATGTGTGCTTGATTTTAAGAGAAGTTGGGATGACCACTTACCTCTTATTGAGTTCACATACAATAATAGTTATTATTCTAGCATCAGAATAGCACCTTTTAAGGCTTTGTATGGGAGAAAATATAGATTTCCTATTGGATGGTTCGAGGTAGGTGAGTCAAGATTGCTTGGACAAGACTTAGTACAACAGACAGTGGAGAAGGTTAAGCTTATTCGAGAGAAATTGTTGATAGCTTAAAGTCGGCAGAAGTCATACTCAGATGTACGACAAAGGGATTTAGAGTTTGTGTTGATGATTGGGTATTCTTGAAAGTCTCACCTATGAAGGGTGTTATGAGATTATGTAAGAAGGGAAAGCTTATACCAAGATTCATTGGGACTTATTGGACACTGCGGGGGTAGGACGAGTGGCTTATGAGTTAGTGTTGTCTTTGAGGTTAGAATCTATTCATCCAGTTTTCCATGTATCGATTATATGAAGGTGCATAGGAGACCCTTCTCGGGTTGTCCCAATGGAGGATGTTAAGTTCATGGAGGAGTTGTCTTATGAGGAAACTCCAGTTTCCATATTAGATAGATAGGTACTTAAATTAAGGACTAAAGATGTGACTTCAATTAAAGTATTATGGAAAAAAAAGAATACAGAAGAGGTGACCTGGGAAGCTGAAGATGACATGAGTTCAAAATATCCTCACTTGTTTCATTCTCCACGGTGATGGCATCTCAGGTTCTAGTAGTGCAGTAAGTTAAGATACCTATCTGGTCTTTATATTGTTGTTTATAATTATTATTGCTGATATTGTATTTTTGCTTACACTGTTATTGCGAAGCTATGGTTCTTAGATATTTATGTTATCCTATAAGACGCCTAGGTTGGAATTTCTGCATTTTGAGTTCATGAATAGTCACATTTACAAAGGAGACTTTACCAAAATTTGGAAACTCCTAAGGACTTAACTACGTGACTTGGACTTTTTATTCCAGGATGAATGTTTCTAAGAGAGGAAGGATGTAATACCCCAAATTTTCAAAATATCTAAATTAGCTTGTACCTTTATGACAAGACAAGAGCGTGATTAATAAATAAAATTTATGTGGTATGTCACATTTTAAGTGTTCAAGGTGCATATCTTAAGTTTTAAAGTTTAGCAGAGTGAAAAATAAAAGTTGGCTAAAATTAGTGTAAGTTTCTTTATAGAGAATTCTCTAAAATTTATGTTAAATATCTCAAAGGTTTTCCCCCAATACATAAAGAGTTATGGGGCCCATTGCCTATCACATCGGAGTTCTAGGAGTCTAGTTTCTAACGTATCAAATCGTTCATTAATACGACATCAGAATAGAGTGATATTCACATTTTCGTAATACTGCGTAAGTAGATATGTGAAGCAGGCCCCCTAGGCCAGTGGAACTTTATATATATCTTCTTCTTCATTTTTTATTCATTTTTTCTAGTAATGAACCAGAAAAACCTTCAAACCCATTTCATGGATCAGTCATATAAGTTAGTTTCTCGACTTAAGTCCTTGATGAAAGTTGTTCTACGCATTGAGCTCGTCATCATGGTATAATTTGTTTTATCGATTTCATAGCATATGACACTTTGGTGTTAGGGAAGCAAGGCTTTGACCATATTTTAAGGGTTCTAGGTGTATTACAAGCTTAATATCAAGGTAAGACCCTTCTTTTATTGTTTCTAGCTTTAATAAGCCTCAAATAGTAATTTGCGACAAAAATCCTATCTTTTGTCGGATTATCATGGAACCTTATATTCGTGGACTGATTGTAAACATGTCATATTGTAGTATTAGGAAGGGATTTGGAAATAAGTCAATAGGCCAAGTGAGGTCATCATAAAAGGTATGTTAAGGCTATTTCCTTCCTTTGGCATGTTTCTGTAATGCTTAGAGGCAATATGAGAAGGTGTTGTTATCATTGTTATACTTGTAGGAAAGATTGTCGGTTGTTGCTAGCTTGACTAGTTGTAATCCTCCTTTGTCGGGATTTGTATTCTATTAGTAGCAGCCTTATGTTGGGCACGACTTATAAATTATTTGTATAGGTTGCTTATAGCTTAATTGCTCGCCTTTAGTCTATTGAATTGTTATTGTTGCCCTTAGGGCTATTATGATTAGCTGCAGGAATGTGATCGTTGCCTAAAAGGGCTATGTGTTGCCTATAGAGTTATCATGTTGCCAAGAGGGCTATGAGTTGCCTACAGAGCTATATTGATGCCTGAGAAGGCTATATATTGCATACGGGGCTGTGTTATTACCAAGAGGGCTATTAGTTGACTACGAGGTTATATTGATGCCTAAAAGGGCTATGTGCTGCCTATGAGGCTATATTATTGCCTAAGAGAGCTATGTGACAACCTACGAGGCTAGGGGACTAGCGATAGGGGTATATAGATTGAATTGGCACCTTCTGGTCTTATGGAGGCCTAGGTAGGTGGTTTTGATTATTGTTTGTACCTGCCACACTTAGGGGGGCTTGGTTAGGTCGTTGTTTGATTAGTTTTGGTATGTTTAGATAGTGAAGCAGGTTAGGACACTTACCTTATTCTTGATTCATTTATCTAATTACTCTTAGTATATTATGATACCTGCTCATAGTTTATTGCCTTTCATACTCGGTACATTATTTCATACCTATGACCCATTGCCTTGGGGAATGCATTTATGTCTGCAGGTCCTGACAGACGACCGAATAGACCTCCTTAGTAGAAAGGTTGACTTCTAGCAAGTTGGCTAGCCCTTTTCTTCTAGAGCTGACAGAGCTTGAAGGTTTGTTAGCTTTTGTTATATATATTCTATTTGGGTAGGCTGAGGCTCGGTCCTGCCAAGATTTACTACTCTTAGAGGCTTGCAAACTAGTGTGTAGGATGTATAGTTACATTATGACCATGTTGGTCTACTTTTTTGGGTTGTTAGCTGTTTGATGTATTGTTCTTATATATCTTGCTTTTAGTTTCAGTATAGACATCATGGCGGCCTCCACATCCCAATTAGGACTTATGTGTGGTGCTGTTATTACTTTATATGAACTATTACGAGTAGCTATTTTTTTATAGGGTTGTTTATAGGGGCCTTACTGGTCGAGGATGTGATTTTAAGCTAATATATTCCTGTTTATTTTCTTGATTCGGGGTGGCTGCCATGTGCTAGTAGAAAATGGGTCAGTAGGGTTCTCTCTTGCCTTAGTTTTGGCATTAGGTGCAGTTGCACCCCTTGAGTTTAGGGAGTGACATCTTCATGAGGCAAATCGGTGAACTGCCCATAGTGTGCAATAGTTGCACCATATTCTATTTTAGTTCAAATCTTCCTCTAGCTGGCGGTTTCTGAATGCTAGAGGTGACATTCGCTGTGAGTGGGACTTCCACATCATTTACTATCCTAGCTTCCATATTCGCAGGGACCTCTACAGGCACTTTGTTATTGTCACCCAGATTGACCTATGGTACTGGATATAGAGCAGCCGCTCTCCTTCTTTGCTGATGTAGATATCTCTCAGGCTCAACTAGCGGCTCTACACTGTTCCCACTTCTTTCCAGTGTGTCTTTGAAAATTTCCCTACGATAAATCACAGTTAAGAGCAAGGTCTTAACACTAAGACAAACTGTTATACCCTGTACCTTTGTCCTTCGGAACATATTCTTAAGCTTCTTAAAATTTATCCTGTGACCTAGGTTATCCATAACATTATCAGATAACTCTAAGGAAGGGAGGAGGTGATGCCCCATAAGAGTGAAGGTTGGAAATAGGTCTATAAGGATTTGAAACGAGTTGGGGGCCAAAATAACAAGTCGTGGGACTTGACTTACTTGCGTAAGCTACCAACTTAGATGTCTTACATACTTAAGCTACTGGAGTACATATTGAGCTTCCTTAATAAGGATTGCATAGGCTCCTAAACTATCTCCAGGTTGGGCAAGTGGTTGTTCTTATTGGACGATCATGATACTTCCCAAAAGTAAGACGAGGTTACGAACCCACGGAAGAGACAGAAGGAGGAGTAGCACCTACTCGGAAGCAAGAAGGTGATGCACCTATTTGAACTAAGTAGGTGATGCACCTACTTGGACCAAGTAGGTGACACACCTACTTGAGGTGGGTCCCACACTACCACGTGGCAACATGTGATTGGTCGCATGAGGTGATGTGGCTGCCTAACGTTGTGACACATGTCAACCTTAGGGGATGACACATGTCACTTTCCAAAAGGGTGTGTATATATGTATGGATGACTAAGACTCCATTTATTCATCTTTACAGCTTAGAAAAATAAGAGAGAGTTGAGGGGAAACGTTGAAGAGCAAGAGAGGAGGCCCAATTTCATTCTGTGAATTAATTATTTATGGTATCCTATGGTGATATAACGGTGTTTAATAACAAAAAACTTCCATTTGGGGCAGCAAAAACGTGACACAAACAATCCACTAAGTTTCAGCACGTTAAAAGGACTTCTGAGGTGAATTTTGGCAAGTTTCGGATAAGGTAAGGTCTTCCCTTTGAAATTGGAGTTAATAATGTTGTTATGGAGTGTATTACATGTGTTAAATGAAATTGTTAGTAGGAAAAATGTATAAGTATGCTTGGCGTTAGAAACAAACTAAATTGGAGCCGTTCTAGTTGAATTGAAGTTGTGTAGTGTTGTTGCAATTGTGGTGCTGCAGTTGGAGATGGTTTTATTGTGTGTTGCAGGGATAGAACACGTTCCAAAAGGTGTGTGGGAGATTCTGGTTGCAGCGACATAACCTTCTATTACGTGTGGTTAAAGGTTTCACGAAGTAAAGATTGAAAACCTTATTTTGGTACTATAGTTTTGGGCGAGTTGGTTGGAACTTATATTGCGTAATATTCTAGTGATGTGATTACACGTAGTTGCTGGTTGTCGTTGTGAGTATGGATTCTAATATTAGAGGTTAAGAATGGAGGTTTGGATAGGGCCAGATATAGGGGAGATGCTGCCCAATTTCCGCTAACTTTGGAACTAGTAATAAGCTAGTCGAGGGAAATGAATAAGGGAATGAGTCCTATGGATACTTGAATATGAATTTAGGATCTAGAAAGTAGAAGGTCATTAATATTAGTATATTCTCGTGCTAAATAGGTTGAAGTAGAAACAAAACAAGCTGGACTATAATCGAGATACTACAGGTATGTAAAGCCTATCTGTCCTTTCTTTTGGCATGTCTTCAAGTTAAGTAACGAATGATATGAGCTCGAGGGTAAATCTACTCATAAATGCGAAGTGTAATTCACGGTCCTTATTTACTTTTTAATGAAAGAACTCTTCCAGTAATTGAACTAGAGCTTCTCAAGTCTTCCATACGTTAGGAAGTGATGAGTTTGTAAAGCTATCCTTCCTTTCTCTTGGCTTGTCTTAGTCTTAAGTATGATGTGCATATGAAATATGGGGACAATTCTACTCATAAATCTCCGAATATGATTCACGACTCCTACCTACTTCTTGAAGTGAGAGCTCCTATGCTAATTGAGCTAGTGTCTCTCACTGTCTCCTAGATAATGAAAAGGTGAGGGTATGTAAAGATTAACTCTTCTTCTCTCTTGGCATGTTTTTGCTATAAGTGATTGGTGTATGAAATGTGGGGAAAATTCCATTCTTAGAACCCCGAGCATGATTCGTACATCTTCTTCACTTCTTGATATTAGAACTCCTGTAATAGTTGAGTTATTTTCTTATAAGCCTTTTACGTGATGAAAATTATTACATGTGAGGCCTATCCCTTCCTTCTCTTGAAATGGATGTGTAAGCTCCTATACCTAGAGGCTCTTGGACATACTTTATGATAGTATGTTGAGAGATTTTTGATATGTTACCAAGTTTTACGTGCACGTATATGCATTATTATATATATGGATCGGGCCGAACGTACCTCAGCATATTTTACTATATGGGGATCGAACTGAACGTACCTCGGCCTATGTTACTATATAGGGATTGGATCGAACGTACCTCAACGTCTGTTTCTATATAGTGATCAGGCCGTACATTCCACGACATCATTACATTATATACAGATCGAGCCGTATGTTTTTCGGCATCATTATACTACATATGGATCGGGCTGAACGCTCCTCGGTATTAACCCATCATATCTATAAGGATCAGGCTATACGTCCCATATCACTAAATGTATGCATATGCCTCTGATAATAAAAATGATGCATCTGTAGCACCGAGTCCCCAAGATGGATGGATACGGTAGGTGATAATGGTATACATGACTTTATTTTGTGAGGTGCAGGTACAATACTCTATTAAATGTTATAGTTGGTTTCCTGCATCCCTATTTCAGTTGTTATCTCAGTTATGTTATGCCTATATACTAAGTACATATATCGTACTGACCACCATTCTCTGAGGGGCTGCATTTCATGCCTGTAGGTATAGATGTTCATTTTGGGGGATCCACCAGCATAGGATTTCCACTCAGCTATGTTGGAAGTGCTCCACTTTTCTGGAGCCTAACTTTTAACACTGGTCATTGATATATATGTTTGTTTATTTAGGGGTACAGCGGGGGCCCTATCCTGTCATATGATATAGTTAATACTCTTAGAGCTCTGTAGACATGTGTATGTGGGTTGTTGATGAGTTTGTTTCAGCTATGCCTTAATGTCGTGTTATAAATATTATTGTGTTATGGAAGCCTTGTCGGCTTGCGTGCCCTTTCATGTTATGATACAGGTGAAAGAGGCTATAAGTATATGATTTTTTTTGACCCATTGGGGTTTTTATGTATAGTATCACATCACACACTATTTTACTTGACTATAGCGGATAGATATGTATAAGGTGTTTGGGTCGAACCCATTCGCGGCCCCCGAGGTTGGGTCGTGACAGAAGTGGTATCAGAGCAGTTCATCCTTGGAGTGTCTACTGACCGTGTCTAGTAGAGTCTTATTTATCGATGTGTTGCGTACCACATCTATAAAAAAGAGGCTACAAGACATTTAGTATGTTACCTTTCTTTCATATCTCAAATCATTCCTTATACTAATCTCTGATTTCAGTAGAAGCACAACATCGATAGAAGAAAGTGAATGACGACATGGAAAGGTACAAAGCATGCAGGTAAGCCAAGGCACAAAAGATATGTGCCAGGTAAGGTATTGAAATACGATTGACATGTAAAGTCAAAAATTGAAAAGAAAAGTAGACGGAAAGTTTGACAGACGCAGTTCGAGTTGGACATACGAGGTAAGTCCATCATTTTATACTATTGTTAATAGTGAAAGCCCTGTGTGGCTGCGATATGAGATGATATTGAAATCCCTGTATGGCTGTGATATGATATAAATATATATATATGTTGGCCCTGTGAGGCAATGTTGGCATTTTCTGCGTGCAGGTTTGAGATAGTTAGAAATACAGAGGAAACTCTATCTAAATTTCCCCAAGAATAAAAAAAAGAGAGAGAATGAGATAGAAGTTCGTAATACGTCTTGGAAGTTGATATCGATAGGGTGAACTTATTATGTTAAACTAAAGCTGAAGGAGGTACCCTCTAGGTTATTAGTGAGGAGCACTACTTCTACTTGGGGAGTTTTATTTCGGACAAAGCCAATATAAGCAGCAAAGTTCAGAATTTATTTAAATGGAACCAAGAAATTTTCTAGCCGTATTTTTGCCTTGGAAAAGGCTCATGTTGAAGGACAAGATGTCCAGCAGTTGAGTTTCACTTCTGTGGAAAAGTAGAAAGCCCTCAACCCCTAGTTGTGAACTTGATAATTTTTTCACGACTCAGGAGTAAACCTAGAGGGAGACCATGTGAGTCAAGCACTAAAAAGTACTAGGGTGCTTATTGGATTCTAGTTCCCTTCGGGCGATTGGTGGAGAATTCTTCATGGCAACATCTTACTAGCTCTTCACCCACTAATTGGGGATGTAACTTATGAACTGAAAACATAAATTCGCGGGCTATTCAAGGTCATGTGTTGGTGATAAAATGCTAGAGTAATTTAGAAGGGCTGGTGATACTAGGGGATAATTTAGACAAAGATTAAGAACGTTTACCTCCCCTAGTGTAATTAACCCATAATGGGAATTATGAAAAAGGTTAAGAAGCATTATACTATGGGATTGAATATGGACAGGGTATCAGGTGAATATAACGGGGATCGTTAGAAGGATAAGTAAAGCCCAGGAAGGAAGCAACTAAAGGATATGAAGTGTTTGTGGAACACGAGCAAATAGAGAACGTGTAAGAAAGAGTTACACAGACTTATAGGGGAAGTTCAAAATAAAAGTTCAAGCGGTAGCGAAAGTAGAGATGAGCAACAGGACAGGATGAATGCCTGAGATGATTGGTGTGCTAAGAACAAATTGACAGAAACAGAAGATACGAGAAAGGAAGGTTATGTAAAACTAGTGTTTCCCGAAGGATATAGGAATAATATGGAATTCTTGTGCACAGAAAACAAATAGATATAGACAGGAGAAATGAAAGGAATACTAAAGGAAGCACTCAATATAGACGTGATTAATTAAGTGTGGGTATCGGATAAGTAGGGAAATAGACAGCTATGAACTAAAGGTATAGTGCGATGAAAAGATGATAAGACAAGACCACTATTAAAATGAAGTTGAGATGGGTTTAAGTAAGATCTAAAAGCCAGCAATAGATGGATAGAAGCCAGGATGATATCTGGAATAGCGCTGAGGATTATTGGTAAGGACCTCGAACAATATGACGTTAAAGGAGGGGTTCATACAAAAAGGGATGGATATGATAAAGAAATAATAATGAGTAACTTAAAGATATTGTAAAGGATAGTAAGGCTATATTTGACCAAAGGTAAGATATTGGTAACGAAGTTACTAACTACTAGTATTGTGATATACAAGCAGCAAAAGAGATTGTAGGGGAAAGTTAATACAATGACCTACGTAAAACAGAGTAAGCCAAGAAAAGGACAGATTATGGTTGGAATTAGACGCACTTTGTACAAATTATACCAGAATGATTATGCAACCTACGAATATTGGTATGCCAAGAGTAAGACCAAGTGATTACTCGATAAAAGAAAATGGTAGTAGCAATGTGATTGCTATATTCGAATACATTAAGGGAAATTATAAGATGGTTTGAAGCAAAGCCTTTAAGGTATAATCAGTACTAAGGACAAAAGCTATAGTGGAGCCCTAACATCAGCTGAGGAGTATACAAGGCTATGTATCTGGGGAGTAGTGGGATTTCACGAAGTACCCATATCTATTATCTCGGATAGGGAAGTTCAATTTACGGCTAACCTCCGGGGATCATTCCAAAAAGGAATTGGGAACATAGATGAATCTTAGTACAACATTTCACCCCTAGACTAATAAATAGGCTGAGTGCACTATAAAAATGCTAAAAAATATACTGCGGGCTTGCATCATTAACTTCAGAGGTAGCTAGAGTGATCACCTATTACTTATTGAAGCTTCTTATAATAGTATCCAAATGGCATCATAGAAAGCTTCGTATGGCAGAGCACCCGTTGGTTGGTTTAAGGTTGATAAAGGTGCACTAATGGGCCCGAACATGAGCCAACAAGCTATTGATAAAGTGAAGCTTGTTCAGAAGAACCCATTACCAGTACAAAGTCAACAGAAGTCATACACAGATAACTGACGTCAATACTTCAAGTTTGAGGTTTAGGATTAGGAGTTCGTAAAAGCGTCACCAGTGAAAGGTATAATGGGACACAACAAGAAGAGAGAAACTTGGCCTTATCAGATCATTCATAGAATAGGAAGTTTTCCTATGAGTTGGACCTACCATCCAATTTGAGGAAATACATTTAGTTTTTATGAATAAATACTCCGCAAATATATAAGCGACCCTCCCAAAGCATTTTTTGTGGATGAGGTCCACATAACAGGAAAGTTACCCTACGGGGAATAACCTATCGCCATCTTTGATCGACAGATTAGAATGTTGCGAACTAAGGAAGTGGCTTCCATAAAAGTATGGTAACAAAATGAGAATACAGAAGAGATAACCTAGGAAGCCGAATTTTGTTTTTGAAAAGAAATATCTGTACCTATTCCCTATGCACACAAGTAATCTACCCTCTTAAATTGATTAAATGGGTTAATAAGAGGCCTATGGACGGCAACTAGTACAAAGGAATCCTGCAGCACTCGTAACACATTATGAGACTAGTTAACATTCGAGGATGAATGTTCTAAAGGGGGGAAGGATTTATACCCCATACCTTTGTGCTTCAGAATGTCTTCTTAAGCTTCTTAAAAGTTATTATGTGACCTAGGTTATCCATAACATTATCAGATAACTCTAAGAAAGGGAGGACGTGATGCCCCATAAGAGTGAAGGTTGGAAATAGGTCTATAAGGATTTGAAATGAGTTGGGGGCCAAAATAACAAGTTGTGGGACTCGACTTACTTGTGTAAGCTACCAACTTGGATGTATTACATACTTAATCTAATGGAGTACATGTTGATCTTCCGTAGCAAAGATTGCATAGGCTCCTAAAGTAAGACGAGATTACAAACCAAGGGAAGAGATGGAAGGAGGCATAGAACCTACTCGAAAGCAAGTAGGTGATGCACCTACTTGGAATAAGTAGGTGATGAACCTACTTGGACAAAGTAGGTGACACACCTACTTGAGGTGGGTCCCATACTACCACGTGGCAGCATGTGATTGGTCGCATGAGGTGATGTGGCTGCCTAAGATTGTGACACGTGTCACCCTTAGGGGATAACACATGTTAGTCTCCAAAAGGGTATATATATATATGGATGAATAATACTCCAATTATTCTTCTTTACAACTTAGAAATATAAGAGAGAGTTGAGGGGAAACGTTGAAGAGCAAGAGAGGAGGGCTACGAGTTTGCTTCAAAAAAAGGTAAGGCCTTATTTCATTCCATGAATTAATTATTTATGGTATCCTAAGGTTATATAAAGGTTTTTAATAATGAAAACCTTCCATTTGGGGCAGCAAAAACGTGACACAAACAGTCCACTAAGTTTCAGCACGTTAAGAGGACTTCTGAGGTAAATTTTGGCAAGTTTCGAACAAGGTAAGGTCTTCCCTTTCAAAGTGGAGTTAATGATGTTTTTATGGAGTGTATTACATGTGTTAAATGAAATTGTACATAGGAAAAATGTATAAGTATGCTTGGAGTTAGAAATAAACTAAATTGGAGTTGTTCTAGTAGAATTGAAGTTGTGTAGTATTGTTGCGATTGTGGTGTTGTGGTTGGAGATGGTTTTATTGTGTGTTGCAGGGATGGAACACGTTCCAAAAGGTATGTGGGAGCTTCTGGTTTCAGAGACATAACCCTCCATTATGTGTGATTAAAGGTTTCATGAAGTAAAGATTGAAAACCTTATTTTGGTACTATAGTTTTGGGCGAGTTGGTTGGAACTTATATTGCGTAATATTGTAGTGATGTGATTACACGTAGTTTATGGTTGTTGTTGTGATTATGTATTCTTAGATTAGAGGTTAATACTGGAGGTTTGGATAGGGCTAGTTATAGGGGAGATGCTACCCGATTTTTGCTAACTTTAGAACTAGTAATAAGCTAGTCGAGGGAAATGAATAAGGGAATGAGTCCTATGGATACTTGAATATGAATTTAGGATCTGGAAAGACGAAGGTCATTAATCTTAGTATATTCTCGTGCTAAATAGGTTGAAGGAGAAATAAAACAAGTTGGACTACAATCGAGCTACTATAGGTATGTAAAGCCTATCTCTCCTTTCTTTTGGCATGTCTTCAAGTTAAGTAAAGAATAATATGAGCTTGAGGGTAAATCTACTCATAAATGCCAAATGTAATTCGCGGTCCTTATTTACTTCTTAATGAAAGCACTCTTTCAGTAATTGAACTAGGGCTTCTCAAGCCTTCCATACGTTAGGAAATGATGAGTATGTAAAGATATCCTTCCTTTCTCTTGGCGTTTCTTAGTCTTAAGTTTGATATGAATATGAAATGTGGGGAAAAATCTAGTCATAAATCTCCGAATATGATTCACGACTCCTACCTACTTCTTGAAGTGAGAGGTCCTATGCTAATTGAGCTTGTATCTCTCACTGTCTCCTAGATGATGAAAAGCTGGGGGTATGTAAAGCTTAACTCTTCTTCTCTATTGGCATGTATTCGCTATAAGTGATTGGTGCATGAAATATGGGGAAAATTCCATTCTTAGAACCCCGAGCATAATTCGTACCTCTTCTTCACTTCTTGATATTAGAAATCCTTCAATAGTTGAGTTATTGTCTTCTAAGCCTTTTATGTGATGAAAATTATTACACGTGAGGCCTATCCCTTCCTTCTCTTCAAATGACTTAATGTAAGTGAAACGATATATGATATGCGTTAGAGATAGTCCCATTTATAGATTCTGGATGTGATTCATGACTTGTACTCACTTTTGGGTGGTAAGGGTCATAAAGTAGTTGAACTACGACCCTCGAGCCTTCTATATACTGTATAATGATTGGATGTGTAAGCTCCTATACCTAGATGCTCTTGGACATACTTTATGAAAATATGTTGAGAGATGTTTGATATGTTACCAAGTTTTACATGCACGTATATGCATTATTATATATATAGATCAGGCCGAACGTACCTCGGTCTATTTTACTATATGAGGATCGGGCCAAATGTATCTCGGCCTATGTTACTATATAAGGATCGGGACGAACGTACCTCGGCGTATGTTGATGTATAAAGATCAGGCTGTACATTCCACGTCATTATTAGATTATTTACAGATCGGTCCGTACATTCCTCGATATTATTATACTATATACGGATTGGGCGGAACGCTCCTCGGTATTAACCCATCATACCTATAAGGATCGGACCGTACGTCCCACAGCGCTAATAGTATGCATATGCCTATGATGATAAAAATGATGCATCCGTAACACCGAGTCCCCGAGCGGGCCAGATACGGTAGGTGATAATGGTATACATGACTTTATTTTGTGAGATGCATGTACAATACTCTATTAAATGTTATACTTGGTTTCTTGCATCCCTATTTCAGTTGTTATCTCAGTTATGTTATGCTTATAAACTCAGTACATATATCGTACTGACCCCCTATTCTATAGAGGGCTGTATTTCATGCCTGCAGGTACAGATGTTCATTTTGGGGGATCCACCGGCGTAGGATTTCCACTCAGCTATGTTGGAAGTGCTCCACTATTATGGAGCCTAACTTTTAACACTGGTCATTGATATATATGTTTGTTTATTCAGGGGTACGGCGGGAGCCCTGTCCCTCTATATGATATAGTTAATACACTTAGAGGTCTGTAGACACGTGTATATGGTTTGTTGATGAGTTTGTTTCAACTATGCCTGTATGCCGTGTTAGAAATGTTATTGTGTTATGGCAGCCTTGTCATCTTGCGTGCCCTTTCATGTTATCATACAAGTGAAAGAGGCTACAAGATATGAAAAAGTTTTTGACCCATTGGGGTTGTTATGTATAGTATCACATCACACACGGTTCAACTTGACTATAGCGGATAGATACATATATGGGGATCTGGGTCGGACCCCAGTTGCGTTCCCCGGGGTTGGGTCGTGACACAAATAACTAAGAAACATTGATAATAAACAATTTCCAAATTTAAAGTACCCGGCAATGGTGCAAAAACACTTGTTGCCACCAATGAACATACAAGTGCACGTGGTCTTACAAGTAATACAGTGGCTCTTTTTAGAACCAGAATGTCTAACCCAAAGGACTTTAATCAGGCTTGATTAATATTACCAATTGACTAAATTATTTTCGTGTGTTTCAAAAAGTTTATTTCAAATATATTGCCTACTAAATAATAAAAACTACTATTATGAAATAATTCAGAAATTTAGTGAGTTGTGATAAAATGAGTAAATAATTCCAGGGTTGTAGTACTTGCAGATTTTAGGTCTAGCATATTTTACTCTAGCATTTAATGGGTGTTTCAGTTACTAACTTACAGGGTTGATCTTACAACTGCGTCTCTCGACCTCTAATTTCCTACTTATATTGATAGCCTAACTACATTGTTGAGTGGAGATATGCATGAACCAACACAGATGCTTTAATTCTATCATCCTGTCTAATAGCCAAGCATGATGTATAGGTATATGTAATGGACATCCTATACATGAATTATCCTAGGCAATTCTAGAACAAACACACTCGTTAAATTCTAGTGTTCTATTTTCTTTCCATCTCTCAAGTTTTGAGTAGACAACTAATGTATTTTAATGTTGATCATGTATTAAAATAGTACAAATGAGAATATAAGAGCAATTATATGAAAAACACAATTTTCAACCAAACCAAATTATATTAAAATCTTCTTGTTGTGGCTACAATCCTAGAACAAGAGATTTTAGTCACTCATAATGTTTAACAAAATTCAAAAAATAATTAATGGCATGGTAAACTCACTTTAAAATGAAAGAGAAGAGGACCTAAAACCCAAGGAAAGTTCTCCTTTCGTCTTTCTTTGTCTAAATGTGAAATAAAAATTGAATGTGTTAAAATAAAATATAAGTAGACTATTTATAGCCTCAAAAAATGTGAAGTTTCAACCAATGTAGTGAAGTCTGCGATGCGAACCTGGTACATACTCCTCTATTTAGCCAGATAAATTCTAAATGTTGGAATTAACTAGTTGAAGCCAACTGTGCCACAAAGACACATTTCAGTATAGTGTATTTCCTTCACATTAGTTCCCAACTTCACCTTCAAGCTCCATTTTCAATCCGATCTTCTTTTGAATGTCCATTCTTCCTCATTAATTCTTAAAAGTGTCAAATCATGTTGGTTAGCTATAATCACACATACGTATTCTAAAAAATGAACTAAACCATAGGAATTTACTCTCAAACTTTACTATGAACATGGATTATTTTGGCTATTGGGTGCATAAATATACCCAAGATCAGCGCATAACTATATAACTAGGTGAGGATGACTTTATGTGGATGAAAGTGAGGTAGCCATATATTCTCTATGATGAAAACCCAAGGGATTTTTTCTTATCAATAAAGGATTTGTAAGGATTCCTTAATTGATGATACACGTCTATATTAGATATGTTCGTGTGTAGTCTTCTTTCTTTCTTGGAATGCTTCTCTGCCTTGTACAGAGGTTTTCTTCTCCGGTTGGTGTCTTGATCTTCAATCAGCTTTGCTACCTTGTATAGCAGCTTTAGATTTGATCTTCCTCAGTTAATCTTCAATCAACAATAGTGTTAATCTCCAATCAGTAATGGGTCGCTGCCTTGTATAGCAACTTGGGATTTGATCTTCCATATGTGAATCTTCAATCAACAATGGGTGATTTCTCTTTCCTTTCTTGGTTTGGTATTTTCTTTAAACCATAATTCGGTAATCGAGTAATGCTCATAATCAGTTAAAATCTTGAATTAATGATATAGGGTATCTCCTCGTTATGTGGAAAGTCTCATCTTAATCTATGAAAGGATCTTGCTTTACCTCCGTGCAAAAGTGAAACATTATCAAAACACATTAGTGTTATCAATCTCCCCCTTTTTGATGATGACAACCATTTATGTAACTTTTTCTTTTTAACTTCCCTATTAGAAGAAATTCTTCTGATTGTCTCCCCCTGACTTCATGGCTAGCTTCCTTAAGTTGTAGCTGTATACCCTTGAATTCTTTTTTCCTGTAAGTTATCTAGTATTCTCTTCCTTTGGAATAATCAAAAAGAAAAACAAAAAATAGAGGAAAATAACACAGATATACACCAATTCATGCAAGCCAAAACCAAAATAATCCAAAACATGAGGAAGTATCCTCAATATTACAACCCAATTTACGGAGGGACATATCCCTCGCAAAAAGAGATCAGTTTTAAAGAGAATTGGAGAGAGTCTTAGTGTCTATGGAAGTATTTCAAAGTGTTCAGAATATTCCTACAGAAAGTATTGTAGGATTCTTCAACATTTTTAGAGAAATTAGAGTAGGAGGTCTGAATGACACAACAAGATCATTGTTGGAGGAGTCGGCTCCAGCTCCAACTGAGTTGACTTATTTGATCGGTCTGTCATGACCCAACCCCATAGGCCACGACCAGGGTCCGACCTGGACCCCTATATACATAACTACCTGATATAAGAACTATACATATGAACCCCAGTGGGTGATAAAATTTTTATACACGTGTAGCCTCTTTCATTTGCATCATATCATGAAAGGGCAAGCAAGCCAACAAGGCTGCCATAGCATAATAATGTTTACAACTCATCGTACAACCATAATCGAAACAAACTCACACATAACCCACATACATATGTTTACAGACCTCTAAGAATAGTAACAGCAACATGTGGTGGCACAGAGCCCCCACCATACCCCTGAATAAACAAATATATACATAGGAGGACCTGTACCCAAAAAACTAGGCTTCAGAACAGTGGAGCACATCCGACATAGCTGAGTGAAAATCCTAAGCTGGCGGATCTCCAAAATGAACATATATACCTGTAGGCATAAAATGCAGCCCCCCGAAGAAAAGGGGTCAGTACGATACATGTACTGAGTACGATACATGTACTGAGTATATAAAGCATAAAATATCATAACTGATACAACTGCTGAAATAGGGATACAAGGGGCAAGTATAACATTTATCCATCTACTGTACCTACATCTTATAAAATAAATACATATTATCATCACGTATTGTATCCAGCCTGCTCGGGGGCTCAGTTTAACAACTATATCATTTTGTCATCATAAGTACATATGTACTATTAGCGCTGTAGAATGTATAGCTCGATCCATGTATATAGCAACTACATGTCGAGGAACGATGGCTCAATCCACATATCGTATAATAATGCCGAGGAACGATAGCCCAATCTGTATCTCATATAATAATACCGAGGTACGACACCCTAATACGTATATTGTATAATAATGTCTAGGTACGACGGCCTAATCCGTATATTGTATAATAATGTCTAGGTATGACGGCCTAATCCGTATATAATATATCATGTCGTAGAACGTATGACCCGATCCCTATATAGCAAAATATGCCAATGTACGTTCAGCCCGATTCATATATATCATAATACATATATATGCACGTAAATATGTAACATATCAAACATCCCTCAGATATCACCATAAAGCATGTTAAAGAGCTCCTAGGTATAGAAGCTTACACTTCCCATAACTATTTAGCCTATAGAAGGCTCAAGGGTCGTAGTTCAACTACTTCAAGGCCCTTATCATTCAAAAGTGTGTACAAGTCATGAGTTACATCCAGAATCTATAAATGGAACGATCTCTAACTCATATCATATATCATTTCTGTCATTAACCAACCCCATAGGCCGTGACTGGGGTCTAACCTGGACCCCCCGTATATGTAACTTTCAACTATAACCAAAACCCCAATAGGTCAAAACTTTTTCATGTTCATGTAGCCTCCTTCATTCGTATCATATCATGAAAGAGAATGCAAGCCAACAAGGCTTCCATAACAAAAACATTCACACCGTGCCGTATAGGCACAACCGAAATAACCTTATAAACAACCCACACAAACATGTCTACAGACCTCTAAGAATAGTACGGTAACATATGGCAGGATAGGGCCCCCGCCGTACCCCTGACTAAATAAAAACATATATACATCAGAGGACTAGTACAAAAAGACTAGGCTCTGGAATAGTACAACACCTCCAATCATAGGTGAGTGGAAATCCGAAGCTAGCGAATCTCTGAACTAAACATCTGTACCTGCGGGCATGTAATGCAGCCCCTCAAAGAAAGGGGGGTCAGTACGATACATGTACTGAGTATATAAGCATACATTATTGAGATAACAACAGAAATAGGGATGCAGGAAATCAACTATAGCATTTAATAGGGTACTGTACCTGCACCTCATAAACTAAATTCTTGTATACCAATATCACGTACCGTATGCATCCTGCTTGGGGACTCAGTATCACAAATACATTATCTATCATGATAGGCATATGCATATTGTTAGAACTGTGGAACGTATAGCCCGATCCATATATATAGCAAGCATATGCCGAGGGATAAAGGCCCGATCCATATATCATGTAATAATGCCGAGGAATGATGGTCTGATTCGTATATCTCATGATAATGCCGAGGTACGACGGCCCGATCCGTATCTCATATATTAGTGCTGAGGAACGACGGCCCAATCCGTATACATGCATATCATATAATAATGCCGAAGAATGATGGCCCGATCCACATATCATGTAACAATGCATATACATGCCTATAAGACTTGGCAACATGTCAAACATCCCTCAGGTATCCCCATAAAACATGTTCCAGAGCCCCTAGGTATAAGAGCTTACACATTCCATCACTATTCAGCCTATAGAAGGCTCGAGGGTCCTAGTTAAACTTTTAAGACCCTGATTATTCAAGAGTGAGTACAAGTCATGAGTCACATCCAGAGCCTGTACATGGAAATGTCTCTAATTTCTATCATACATCATTTCACTTACATTAAGCCATTTCAAGAAAAAGAAGAGATAGGCTTCATGTGTATTACTTTTTATCATGTAAAAGGCTTACAAGACCATAACTCAACCATCGTGGGAGTTCTAATAGCAAGAAGTGAATAAGATTAATGAATCATGCTTGGGGTTCTAAGAATGGGACTATCTCCACATTACATATACCAACCACTTATGTCTAAGACATTCCAAAATAAGAGAAGATAAGCTTTACATACTTATGCCAAAAGAAAGCTTCACATACCTCGTATGGACTTCTCTCAATCATGTCCACGTCGTCATCCTCCGAACCTATTTAACATGGAAGAAATGCGAGTATCAACAACCTTAAATTTTCAGTGCCCTTAGTTGCACCTTAGTATTCATGGAACCTATTTCCTTATTCGTCTCCTCGACTAGTTCTTTAATTAGTTAGGGCGTTAACAAAAATTGGGCAGCACCTCTCCTATAAAGTGCCCTATCCGAATTTCTAATTACATCCCTAATCACTATAGCCAACCAACAACAATACCCTGCAGCATATATATACCTAAAACATGGCGACATCACACAACACAAGCTCCAAACAACCTAATGAAAATTACGACACCAAAATAAGGTTTCTAGTCTTTATTTCACAAGCCATTATTTATACAAAATGAGGGGTCGTGTGGCTGATACCACCAGCACCTACACCCCTTCTAGAACACCTTTAGGCCCTGCAACAAGCCTCTACACACCTGAAGTAGTACACCACAAGCACAACTGTCATGACCAAACCCCGTAGGCCACTACTGGAGTCCGACCTGACCCCATGTACACATATCTATTAGTTATGGTCACATTGAATCGTAAATAAGACAATATTATGTAACCAAGCCCCACTGGGCGATAACATTTTCATAAACCTGTAGCCCTTTTTATTTGTATCACAATATGACAGGGCACGCAAGCCGACAAGGCTGTCATAACATAATCACCTATATCATATATCAGGTAGACCCAACTGAATCAAACTGATATACACATCCCACATATATATGTCTATAGACCTCTAAAAATATAAATAACAACATATGGCGGGACAAGGCCCCCGCTGACCCCCGAATGGAAAAAACAATATTATACATTAGTGGACAGTATTAAAAACTAGGCCCCAATACAATGGAGCCTCTTCCAGCTAAGCTGCATGGAATCCTAAGCTGACAGACTCCCAAAACCTGTATTTGTACCTGCGGGCATGAATGCAGCCCCCCGAGAAAGGGGGTCAGTACGATATATATACTGAGTATGTAAAACGTAACATAGTACAACTGGAGGTATATCCAAAATTGAGAAGTAGGGGAACCAATTATCAAATCAGAAACATGTACCACTACTTTGTGAATCACAAAAACATGCATGCTCAAATTTTTAATATAGCCGGCCCCGTTAGGGGTCTAGTGAATCATATATGTAGTATCAGTATCAGGCCCCATGCCATCGCCAATTTATTACAACACATCATCATAGTATCAGTATCAGGCCCCAAGCCATCATCACCTTATTACAACACATCATATATATACATACGAATGTCGGCCCTCTAGCGAGGGACTCAGCAAATAATGCAGTAAATTGCACGAATCTTATGACCGGCCTGAGAATCGGAGAAGAAGTGTTACAGTATATATGTGTAGAGTAGTGAAAAACAAAACACAGTTTAAATCATTATCAGAGACTCAATGAAGTCATCAAGTGAACCCTCACCTGGGGATCAGGGTAGAAGGTATCTAACGTATACTCTCTAACTGTCACTAAGGACTATGTAAAAAGGAGTTTTTAGAAATATTAGACGTATACCAATGTGAAATATCTTATAGCAGTCTGAGCATTGGTTATCTCAGAGCCTTTCTTTTTTACAAACAAGATCTTAGTCGAATCAATTATTATAGAGTCATAAAAAAGACTCGAAGATAGAAGCTTACTACTTTAAAGTTTAAACATTCAAAAGTGAGTGAGGGTCCTGAAGTCATATTCAGAACCTGGGAATGGAATTACCCCCAAAGCTCATATCATATCCTGCTTACATCTAAGACATGCCAAAAGAGAAAAGATAGGCTTTACATACCTATACCAAAACATACCAAGAGAAGCTTCACATACCTTGTTTGAATTATTCCTTATCCTATTTGCCTCGCCATCCTTTGAACCTATTCAACATGAAAGTAATATGAATATAAACCCCTCTTAACTTTCCAGCACACTAGGGTACACCTTAGTATTAACAGAATCTATTTCCTTAGTCGTTTCCCTCGACTAGTCCTGTTATTCGCTAAGGCATCGACGAAAATTGGGCAGCACCTCCCCTATAATGTGGCCTATCCAAATTTCCAATTAGGTCCCTAATACCTACATCCAACCAACAACAACAACCTGCAACAATTCACATCAACAGTATACAACATAAACCCCAAATGACTTATTCAAAAATATGATATCACAATAGGGCGTCTAGCCTTTATTTTTTAACGCCTCTAATTATATGCAACGGGGGGTCATGTGGATTCAAACAGAAGCAACCTAAACCACATTAGAACATATTTAGGCCCTGCAACAACACATTACCCCCCTTCAGCAGCAACTCACAAGAACGACGTCTTACTTTGATGACAATTCAACTATAATGATTACAATTTAGATTGTCTTCAACTCCAAGCATTTCTATACTATTTTCACGTTTCCAGACACACACAAGGTGTATAATACACTCCATTACAATTCCATAAAGTCAAATTTGAAAGGAAAAACATCATCTTACCCGAATTTGGCCAAACCCATCAAAGCGCAACTTGGAACTTCTCCAAACGCGCTGAAATTGAGCGGGCTATTTGTGTTACTTATTCGCTGCCCCAAATTCAAATTTTAGGTTATTAAACAAAAATATACAACTTAGGGACACTTTAAATAATTAATTCACGGAACAAAACCCGGAAGCTTACCCCAAAAGGGCCAAACTCGTAGCCCCTCTCTCTTGTCTCCAACGTTTTTTTCTTCTTCTTTCTTCTAAGTTTCCAATTGTAAAGCTGAAGTTTTGGTTCCATAAATATCATAAAATACATATATACATATCCACTTGCTTAAGGAACACCATAGATAATTAATTCACGGAAGAAAAATCGAGAAACTTACCTTTAAGCTTCCAAAGCCATGTCTGCCTCTGTCTCACGTTTTCTCTCTATGTTTTGGACTGATTTTTGAGTTCTAAATGACTTAAGAGTCATTAAAATACATATATATGGTCCCTTAGGAAGTGACATGTGTTAGCCCCTAAGGGTGACACGTGTCAAGTCCTTATAGGGCCAGAGATCCACCCTTAGCCTCCGAGGCTGCCACGTGTCCTTAGTGGGGCCCACCCCCAAGTAGGTGGGTCACCTACTTGATCCCAAGAAGGTGGGTGACCTGCTTTCACCTGGCAATTTACTAGGCTGCCACGTGGCACCTCCTTTTGCTACCACATATCACCTTCTACTCTCCCCTGTGGGTTCGTAATCTCGTCTTATTTTAAGAGTCGATGTAATCTGTACTACGTAAGCTTGATATATCCTTAAGTATCTCAAGTGTATAAGACTTTTAACTTACTATCTTATGTAGGTAAATCGAGTCCTTTGACTTATTTTTTTAGCCTCCAACTCTTTCCGGATTCTCACGACTCTATTTCCAACCATCCCTATCACAAGGAATCACATTCTTCTTTCCTTCGAGTTGTTTAATATGTGAGGATAGTAGGTGTCTCATGGCTTCTTTCAAGAATATTAGGTACATGTTTAAAGGTTCAAAAGTGTGGGGTGTAACATCCTTCCCTCCTTTAGAATATTCGTCCCCGAATGTTAAATAATATTTCCCTCAAGACCTTAGGTGCGAATTAGGGTGCGAATACTTGTGTTTCCTGTTCTCTTCAGCTTCTCCGGTCATCCTTTTTTTGGTTTTGGTTTTGCCACAATACCTTGATGGAAGGCACGTCTTTAGTCTACAATCTTCTAGTTTGCCAATGTATGATGGCGATAGGTTGTTCCTCACAGGATTCCTTTTCCTGGACATCATCTATGGAATATACCCTGGCTGACTCGTCAGTACCCTTGTGAAGCATTCCTATCTAATGGACTGGGTTCATAGTTTCCAACTAAGGTGGTAAGCTTAACTTACCAGCCATGTTGCCCACCTCATGAGCAACTTGATATAGTCTAACATATTCTGGGTTATGTTTCCCTTTCTAGGTGACCCTTCTATGAACATCAAATCATCAGTTTGAGCTCTGTATGTCAATGTCGATTATCTGTATATCATTCCTGCCAACTCTTGGCTTTTAGTCAATAGCTTGCTTAATTATGTTGGGGCCTTTTTAGCTTAGTCTTTCTAACATCAACCCATCCAATAGGGGACTTATACGTCTTACTCTACCAATCTTATACGGAGTCATTGGGATACCAGAGTGGTAGCCATTATGGTAGTTAAACTTAATAATTAGTGGACGATCGTCTCAGTTACTCTTAAAGCCAACCATATAATAGTATGCTCAGTCGATTCAGCAGCTCAAGGAAAAATGTGGTACGAAGACCTATTTGTGCTCCCGAGCTTTTCTTGGACTGAGATCCAAATGTTAATCGTAATTGAAGTCCTTCTATCTAAGATATTAGCTGGGGAAACTTCTCAGAACCTTACTATCTTCATGTTCTATAATTCCACCTAGTTTTAGCTACATAGGTGCTTTTTCTTGAAAGACAATGGGCTGATTCGTTAGCCTCGTATAGTCCTTCTTGAGTCTTTTCAGAACTGTAATTGGCATTCTATCTTTTGGGTCCTTCTTCTCCTCTTTCTTTCCACTCCTTAGGTTGGTTATCGAAAAATGCTGCAGTCCCCTCATGTAATAGCTCTCATAGTCGTTCTTTGCTTTGTCTAACATGATCTGGTATAATTCAGATGGAATTTTGGCGTATATACTCTCCATCCTGTAGTAACCAGCTAGTTCTGCCAATTTCGTTTAAACTCTTTCACCCCTTCCCTTACCCCAAATTGTAACCCTCTAGACATATTATCCTATGTTATTTTCTTCCTTCCAAGATGATGAGAGGGTATAAGTAGTATTCTAGCATTACCGCGCTAGTTCTCATGTTTCACCTTGCCTTTTTCTCCCTTATCTTACATTCGATGTCGGGGTAGATCTTTGGTCCACTCGTGGCCATTTTTTACTCCACCCGTAGCACTAATTCCATCTCGGTAATTTGGCTTAATCTATTTTTGTATCTCTCGATAGTTAATTGCAACTAGGGCTCCTTTGCCTAGGACACTAGCTGTGGGGACTCCGTAAAGTCCTACCACTCTTTTACTCTACAATTTTACACCTTCTCGGTGGAGTAGGTAACCTTTAATCGAAGGAGCAGGGACTAACATCGTTAATCCACAAGTAACATTCCCTCCAGATTCATCTGGAGCTGGAGTGTGAAATGAGTCTTGTAGTCCTGGTCATATGGTGAAATTTTTGACCTTGGGCATTACTTCCTGTCATTCATAAATTACATCAGCTGGTACCCTTACCTTTTGGGTTCTGCTTTTTTGCCCTCAAAGTTGGCTACCAAGTGATGTCGAAATTCCCTCGCCTACTAGCCCATATAGTTATTTTGCAGTTTTCCTCTCATTAACTGGTTCTATGTTGAAGAGCTGTGGCATTTGAGTGTGTCGTCAGTTAGCATTTAGCTAATCCTACTTGTCTTTCTTAAATCCTTTTTACAATACCCTTAACGTATAGTATAGTATTCCAGGAACATAGTCTCATGTCGTTCCTCCACCGCTAGTTCCGATTCTTCCATCTCACGTGATCATACCAGCACTAACACATTAAGTTCCATCAGAATTTTGAGGTTAAGCATGCTGGGGTGAGAGTAATACTAGGATGGGTGACCTCCCTAGGAAGTCTTTGTGCCGCGTTTCATTATAATCCTTGCCATAATGTGTGGGACACTCAATTTAGCTCCAGATTTACCTTAGCATTGTCTCGCGAGTCTTTATATTTTGCCCTGTCCTTTCGTCTGTTATCTTGCATCCAGTATCGGCGTAGACCTTTAGCTCCACTATCTTCTATTCACTTTGTGTTCTCCTCATTTTCTACCAACGAGGCTTTCTATTCCTCTTTCTGTGGTTATTTATCTATCGCAACATCATTTGCGACTAACTCTATAATCAACATTTTGGCTTTTGGTCTAGCATGCTGTCATTATCCTTCATAATGTCTCTTAAGTTGGTTGATATCCTTTCATGGTTACACTCTTTTATTTTTATACGCAGCCGCCTTCTAGTGTTATGTTGTTCAGGGTCTCATCATAAACTTCTTAACGCTGCCTTAGGTAGCATTCTGGCTTCCATCTAATTATTGGTAGCTTTCGGACCTTTCTAACTTAGTTCTGCAAGATATCTTATTGAAGTTTAGACGTCTATCTCACATATATTTCTATATTAATTGCCTCCTCCTACCTTTGCCACTTTCTCATTAACTTCCCCCCTTTAGAGGGTACTCGTACTTTTATCTGCCTGTACCTTGCTCTATATCTCTTTGTCTAGTCTTAATTTTGCCTAATCTCTTTCTCCAATCTACTTGGTACTGCATCATGTCTCTGTTTATCCGCATATTTTATAATCGGACTATCCGCGTACGGAGCCTTGGCTAAATTATGAAGCGACGAGAACCTTTCCATATTTAATGTGATGTCCTGTCTACTAATCGGTACTTGAATAATATGATCCAAGGAACAACTCATTCAAGGCCACCTTCTACTTTTCCTTTTCCCAGCATTACTTCGCACCTGTAGTCGTTCCAATTCCAATTAGGCAGTGCTAGTATTCCGATGATAACTATTTAAGGTTTTCTTGAAGTAGTAGCTTTATCCCAACCTATATCCTTTGCTTCTTAGGGTGAATAGAAGTTGCGCCATTTGTTCCTTAAGTTTTCCATCCTCGTCCCTTAATGGCTCCATTATTTTTGGGGCGATGTTATGTACGCACGTCATTTTTTTTATCTTAAGCTCCATGCTCTTACAGCGTTCTCAACGCAGGCCTTTAACTTAGTCAATGCATACTAAGTGCTTCTTACTAGTGGTTCCACTTTATCCCTGCATACTCGTATCACTTTATTTAATTCATACTTACATATCCCCCTTTTAATTCGTATTCATGTTCAGTTCCCGATATCTCTTTGAGGTGCTTCTGTTCGAAGCTCTTTCCCTAATTAATCGGTGGAGAACTATAAACTATTATCGTAAACCATTTTCCAACCATTGTTGGATGAAACCAGAATCTCTTAAACATCACTGTACTTCTGTTAATACTTGACCTACCTGGTCTCCTTCTAAGTTTATCCTCGAGTTATGAATAACTCATCTAATTTACCTTTAGGAGTTGAGGGCTTGGGACTTTCAAATAGAGTGACGCTCAATTACTAGGCACCTTACCCTTCAACCTGAGATTCTTTTTTTTTCCTATAACACAATTATGGTTGGAGATACTGCGGTCTGAACTTTACTACTTAAATAAGCTTTTGTTCCTCCGAGATAAAATTCTTCAAGTGAAAAGGGTGCCCCTTATCGATGACCTGAAGGGTACTTCTTACAGCTTTAGTTAAACATGATAGGAGTACTTGGTATTAATTTTTCCAAACATCTCAAAAATCTATGTTCCATTCCTTTTTCCTTGTTCGGGGAAAATTTTGGCAGAGTTTCCTCTATACTTCTTATATATTCAGGTCATATTACAGCCGCACAGGGCTTTCAATATCATCTCATATCGCAGCCACACAGAGCTTTCAATGTCAATAATAATATAAAAATACCAGACTCACCTCATACGTCAAACTTCAAACTGTATTTGTTGCACTTTCTGTCTCCTTTCCTTTCAGGTCTCGACTTTACATTCCAATATTACTTCCATACCTTACTCAAATATAGATATCTTTCATTCCTTTGCTTTACTTACCTGCATGCTTCGGGACATCCTATGTCATCAATTACTCCCTCCAGTTGATGTCGTCCTTCTGTTAAGATCCAAGGTTAGTATAAGGAATTTTCCTATGACTCGGATCTATAGCACGATCTCAGATGTAGAAGAAAGGTAACATCCTAAATATCCTGTAGCTTACTATTTATAGATGTGGCGCGCAACACATCGATAATCAAGACTCTACTAGACATGGTCTGCAGACAATCCGAGGATGAACTGCTCTGATACCACTTCTGTCATGACCCAACCCCGTAGGCCGCGACTGGGGTCCGACCTAGACCCCCCGTACACATATCTATTAGTTGTGGTCACATTGAATCGTAAATAAGACAATATTATGTAACCGAGCCCCACTGGGCGATAATATTTTCATAAACCTGTGACCTTTTTCATTTGTATCACAACATGATAAGGCACGCAAGCCGACAAGGCTGCCATAACATAATCACCTATATCATATATCAGGTAGACCCAGCTGAATCAAACTGACATACACAACCCATACATACATGTCTACAGACCTCTCAAAATATAAATGACAACATATGGCGGGATAGGGGCCCCGCCGTACCCCCGAATGGACAAAATAATGTTATACATCAGTGGACAGTATCAAAAACTAGGCCCCAATACAATGGAGCCTCTTCCAGCTGAGCTGCATGGAATCCTAAACAGACAGACTCCTAAAACCTGTATTTGTACCTGTGGGCATGAACACAGCCCCCCGAGAAAGGGGGTCAGTACGATATATGTACTGAGTATGTAAAACGTAACATAGTACAACTGGAGGTATATCCAAAATAGAGAAGCAGGGGAACCAATTATCAAATCAGAAAAATGTACCAGTACTCTGTGAATCACTAAAACATGCATGCTCACCTTATTACAACACATCATATATATACATACGGATGCCGTCCCTCTAGCGAGGGACTCGGCAAACAATCTAGTGAATTGCACGAATCTGATGACCGGCCCGGGAATCGGAGAAGAAGTGTTACAGCATACACGAGTAGAGTAGTGAGAAACAAAACACAGTTCAAATCATTATAGGAGACTCAATGAAGTCATCAAGTGAACCCTCACCTGGGGATCAGGGTAGAAGGTATCTGACGTATACTCTCTAACTGCCACCAAGGACTATGAAAAAAGGAGTTTTTAGAAATCTTAGACGTATACCAATGTGAAATATCTTATAGCAGTCTGAGCATTGGTTATCTCAGAGCCTTTCTTTTTTACAAACAAGATCTTAGTCGAATCAATTATTATAGAGTCATACAAAAGACTCGAAGATAGAAGCTTACTACTTTAAAGTTTAAACATTCAAAAGTGAGTGAGGGTCCTGAAGTCATATTCAGAACCTGGGAATGGAATTACCCCCAAAGCTCATATCATATCCTGCTTACATCTAAGACATGCCAAAAGAGAAAAGATAGGCTTTACATACCTATACCAAAACATACCAAGAGAAGCTTCACATACCTTGTCTGAATTATTCCTTATCCTGTTTGCCTCGCCATCCTTTGAACCTATTCAACATGAAAGTAATATGAATATAAACCCCTCTTAACTTTCCAGCACACTAGGTTACACCTTAGGATTAACAGAATCTATTTCCTTAGTCGTTTCCCTCGACTAGTCCTGTTATTCGCTAAGGCATCGACGAAAATTGGGCAGCACCTCCCCTATAATGTGGCCTATCCAAATTTCCAATTAGGTCCCTAATACCTACATCCAACCAAAAACAACAACCTGCAACAATTCACATCAACAGTATACAACATAAACCCCAAATGACTTATTCAAAAATATGATATCACAATAGGGCGTCTAGCCTTTATTTTGTAACGCCTCTAATTATACGCAACGAGGGGTCATGTGGCTTCAACCAGCATCAAACTAACCCAAATTAGAACATATTTAGTCCACAACAACACATTACACCCCTGCAGCAGCAACTCACAAGAACGACGCCTTACTTTGACGACAATTCGACTATAACGATTACAATTTGGATTGTCTTCAATGCCAAGCATTTCTATACTATTTTCACGTTTCCATACACACACAAGTGTATAATACACTCCATTACAATTCCATAAAGTCAAATTTTAAAGGAAAAACATCATCTTACCCAAATTTGGCCAAACCCATCAAAGCGCAACTTGGAACTTCTCCAAACGCGCTGAAATTGAGCGGGCTATTTGTGTTACTTATTCGCTGCCCCAAATTGAAATTTTAGGTTATTAAACAAAAATATACAACTTAGGGACACTTCAAATAATTAATTCACTGAACGAAACCCGGAAGCTTACCCCAAAAAGGGCCAAACCCGTAGCCCCTCTCTCTTGTCTCCAACGTGTTTTTCTTCTTCTTTCTTCTAAGTTTCCAATTGTAAAGCTGAAGTTTTGGTTCCATAAACATCGTAAAATACATATATACATATCCACGTACTTATGAAACACCGTAGATAATTAATTCACAAAAGAAAAATCGAGAAACTTACCTTTAAGCTTCCAAAGCCATGGCTTCCTCTCTCTCACGTTTTCTCTCTATGTTTGGGACTGATTTTTGAGTTCTAAATGACTTAAGAGTCATTAAAATACATATATATGGTCCCTTAGGAAGTGACATGTGTCATCCCCTAAGTGTGACACGTGTCAAGTCCTTATTGGGCCACGGATCCACCCTTAGCATCCAAGGCTGCCACGTGTCCTTGGTGGGGCCCACCCCCAAGTAGGTGGGTTACCTCCTTGACCACAAGCAGGTGTTTCACCTGCTGCCACATGTCACTTCCCTATGCTACCATGTGGCACCTCCTTTTTCTGCCACATGTCGCCTTCTCCTCTCCCCCGTGGGTTCGTAATCTCATCTTGTTTTAAGAGTCGATGTAATTCGTACTACGTAAGATTGATATATCCTTAAGTAGCTCAATTGGCTGTCGGATTTCGTCCCGCAACTAGAAGAAGATCGTATAAGACTTTTAACTTACTAGCTTATGTAGGTAAATTGAGTCCTACGACTCATTTTTTTAGCCTCCAACTCTTTCTGGATTCTCACAACTCTATTTCCAACCTTCCCTATCACGAGGTATCACATTCTTCTTTCCTTCGAGTTGTTTAATGTGTGTGGATAGTAGGGGTCTCATGGATACTTTCAAGAAGATTAGGGACATGTTTCAAAGTTCAAAAGTGCGGGGTGTAACATCCTTCCCCCCTTTAGAACATTCGTCCCCAAATGTTAAATAATATTTCCCTCAAGACCTTATACAGATTGTAGGGAGATTGTTCTTTATTGCGATCACACCTATTCTCATCCGGGTAGTTAACATATAAGTTTCAGGAATTGGGGTTCCTATATACATCGGGAATAGGTGCGAATACTTGTGTTTCATGTTCTCTTCAGCTTCTCCAGTCATCCTCTTTTTGGTTTTGGTTTTGCCACAATACCTTGACGGAAGGCACGTCTTTAGTCTACAATCTTCTAGTTTGCCGATGTAAGATGGCGATAGGTTGTTCCTCACAGGATTCCATTTCCTGGACATCATCTATGGAATATACCCTGGCTGACTCGTCAGTACCCTTGCGAAGCATTCCTATCTGATGGATTGGGCGCATAGTTTCCAAATAAGATGGTAAGCTCAACTTACCAGCCATGTTGCCCACCTTATGAGCAACTTGATATAGTTTAACATATTTTGGGTTAGTTTCCCTTTCTAGGTGACCCTGCTATGAACATCCAATCATCAGTTTGAACTCGGTATGTCGATGTCGATTATCTGTATATCATTCCTGCCGACTCTGGGCTTTTAGTCAATAGCTTGCTTAATCATGTCGCGGCCTTTTTAGCTTAGTCTTTCTAACATCTACCCATCCAATAGGAGACTTATATGTCTTACTCTACCAGTCTTGTACGGAGTCATTGGGATACCAGAGTGGTAGCCATTATGGTAGTTAAACTCAATAAGTGGTGGACGATCGTCTCAGTTACTCTTAAAGCCAACCATATAATAGTATGCTCAGTCAATTCAGCCTCTCAAGGAAAAATATGGTACGAAGACCTATCTGAGCGCTCAAACTTTTCTTGGACTGAGGTCCAAACGTTAATTGTAATTGAAGTCCTTCTATCTAAGATATTAGCTGGGGAAACCTCCCGGAACCTTACTATCTTCATGTTCTATAATTCTACCTAGTTTTAGCTGCATAGGTGTTTTTGCGTGAAAGCCAATGGGCTGATTCGTTAGCCTCGTATAGTCCTTCTTGACTCTTTTCATAACTGTAATTGGCATTCTATCTTTTGGGTCCTTCTTCTCCTCTTTCTTTCAACTCCTTAGGGTTGGTTACCAAAAAATGCTACAGTCCCTTCATGTAATGGCTCTCATAGACGTTCTTTGCTTTGTCTAACATGATCTGGTATAATGCTGGCGGAATTTTGGCGTATATACTCGCCATCCTGTAGTAACCAGCTAGTTCTGCCAATTTCGTTTAAACTCTTTCACCCCTTTTCTTACCCCCACTTGTAACCCTTTAGACATATTATCCTGTGTCATTTTCTTCCTTCCAAGTTGACGAGAGGGTATAAGAAGTATTCTAGCATTACCTCGCTAGTTCTCATGTTTCACCTTGCCTTTTTCTCCCTTATCCTACATTCGATGTCAGGGTAGATCTTTGGTCCACTCATGGCCATGTCTTACTCCATCCGTAGCACTAATTTCATCTCGGTAATTTGGCTTAGTCTATTTTTGTATCTCTTGATAGTTAATTGCAACTTGGGCTCCCTTGCCTAGGACAATAGTTGTGGGGACTACGTAAAGTCCTACCACTATTTTACTCTACAATTTTACACCTTCTCAGCGGAGTAGGTAACCTTTGATCAAAGGAGCAGGGACTAACATCGTTAATCCACAAGTAATATTCCCTCCAGATTCATCTAACGCTGGAGTGTGAAATGAGTCTTGTAGTCCTGGTCATATTGTGAAATTTTTGACCTTGGGCATTTCTTCCTGTCATTCGTAAATTACATCAGCTGGTACCCTTACCTTTTGGGTTCTGCTTTTTCTCCCTCAGAGTTGGCTACCATGTGGTGTCGAAATTCCCTCGCCCACTGGCCCATATAGTAATTCTGAGGGTTTCTTCTGATTAACTGGTTCTATGTTGAAGAGCTATGGCATTTGAGTGCGTCGTGTAGTTAGCTAATCCTTCTTGTCTTGCTTAAATCCTTTTTACAATACCCTTAATGTAACGTATAGTATTCCAGGAACATAATCTCATATCGTTCCTCTGCCGCTAGTTTCGATTCATCCATCTCGCGTGATCATACCAGCACTAACATATTAAGTTCCATCAGAATTTTAAGGTTAGGCATGCTAGGGTGAGAGTAATACTGGGATGGGTGACCTCCCTGGGAAGTCTTCGTGCCGCATTTCATTGTAATCCTTGCAATAATGTTTGGGGCACTCAATTTAGCTCCAGATTTACCTTAGCAATGTCTCGCGAGTCTTTATGTTTTGCCCTTTCCTTTCGTCTATTATCTTGCATCCAGTATCGGCGTAGACCTTTAGCTCCACTATCCTCTATTCACTTTGTGTTCTCCTCATTTTCTACCACAAGAGGCTTTCTATTCCTTTTTCTATGGTTATTTATTTATCGCAACATCATTTGCGACTAACTCTATAATCAATATTTTGGCTTTTGGTCTAGCATGCTGTCATTATCCTTCATAATGTCTCTTAAGTTGGTTGATATCCTTTCATGGTTACACTCTTTTATTTTTATACGCAACCGCTTTCTAGTGTTATGTTTTTCAGGGTCTCGTCACAAACTTCTTAAAGCTGCCTTAGGTAGCTTTCTAGCTTCCATCCAATTATTGGTAGCTTCCAGACCTTTCTAACTTGGTTCAGCAAGATATCTTATTGAAGTTTAGACGTCTATCTCACATATATTGCTATATCAATTGCCTCCTCATACCTTTGCCACTTTCTCATTAACTTCCCCCCTTTAGAGGGTACTCGTACTTTCATCTACTTGTACCTTGCTCTATGTCTCTTTGTCTAGTCTAAATGTTGCCCAATCTCTTCCTCCAATCTACTTGGTACTGCATCATGTCTCTGTTTATCTGCATATTTTATAATCAGACTATCCGCATATGGAGCCTTGGCTAAATTATGAGGCGACGAGAACCTTTCCATATTTAATGTGATGTTCTGTCTACTAATCGGTACTTGAATAATCTGACCCAAGGAATAAGTCATCCAAGGCCACCTTCTACTTTTCCTTTTCCCAGCATTACTTCGCACCTGTAGTCGTTCCAATTCCAATTAGGCAGTGCTAGTATTCCGATGATAACTATTTAAGGTTTTCTTGAAGTAGTAGCTTTATCCCAACCTATATCCTTTGCTTCTTAGGGTGAATAGAAGTTGCGCCATTTGTTCCTTAAATTTTCCATCCTCGTCCCTTAAGGGCTCCATTATTTTTGGGGCAACGTTATGTACACGCGTCATTTTTTTTTATCTTAAGCTCTATGCTCTTACTGTGTTCTCAACGCAGGCCTTTAACTTAGTCAACGCGTACTAAGTGCGTCTTACTAGTGGTTCCACTTTATCCCTGCATACTCGTATCACTTTATTTAATTCATACTTATATATCCCCCTTTTAATTCGTATTCGTGTTCAGTTCCTGATATCTCTTTGAGGTGCTTCTGTTCGAAGCTCTTTCCCCAATTAATCGATGGAGAACTATAAACTGTTATCGTACACTATTTTCCAACCATTGTTGGAAGAAACCAGAATCTCTTAAACATCACCGTACTTCTGTTAATACTTGACCTACCTGGTCTCCTTCTGAGTTTATCCTCGATTTATGAACAACTCATCAAATTTACCATTAGGAGTTGAGGGCTTGGGACTTTCAAAAAGAGTGATGCTCAATTACTAGACACCTTACCCTTCAACCTGAGCTTCGTTTTTTCCTATAACACAATTATGGTTGGAGATACTGCGGTCTGAACTTTACTTCTTAAATAAGCTTTTGTTCCTCCGAGATAAAATTCTTCAAGTGAAAAGGGTGCCCCTTATCGACGACCTGAAGGGTACCTCTTAAAGCTTTAGTTAAACTCGGTAGGAGTACTTGGTATCAATTTTTCCAAACATCTCAAAAATCTATGTTTCATTCCCTTTTCCTTGTTCGGGGAAAATTTTGGCAGAGTTTCCTCTATACTGCTTACTATTTCACAACCTGCACGCAGAAAATACCAACAATGCCTCACAAGTCCAACACACATATATATATTCAGGTCATATCACAGCCGCACGGGGCTTTCAATATCATCTCATATCGCAGCCACACAGGGCTTTCAATGTCAATAATAATATAAAAATACCAGACTTACCTCATACGTCAAACTTCAAACTGTATTTGTTGCACTTCCTGTCTTCTTTCCTTTCAGGTCTCGACTTTACATTCCAATATTACTTCCATACCTTACTCAAACAGATAGATATCTTTCATGCCTTTACTTTACTTACCTTTATGCTTTGGGACATCCCATGTCATTAATTACTTCCTCCAGTTGATGTCGTTCTTCTGTTAAGATCCAAGGTTAGCATAAGGAATTTTCCTATGACTCGGATCTATAGCACGATCTCAGATGTAGAAGAAAGGTAACATCCTAAATATCCTGTAGCTTCCTTTTTATAGATGTGGCGCGCATCACATCGAAAATCAAGACTCTACTAGACACGGTCTGCACACAATCCAAGGCAAACTGCTCTGATACCACTTCTGTCACGACCCAACCCCGTAGGCCGCGACTGAGGTCCTACCTGGACCCCCCGTACATATATATATTAGTTATGGTCACATTGAATCATAAATAAGACAATATTATTTAACCGAGTCCCACTGGGCGATAACATTTTCATAAACCTGTAGCCCTTTTCATTTGTATCACAACATAATAGGGCACGCAAGCCGACAAGGCTGCCATAACATAATTACCTATATCATATATCAGGTAGACCTAGCTGAATCAAACTGACATACACAACCCACATATACATGTCTGCAAACCTCTAAAAATATAAATGACAACATATGGCAGGCCAGGGACCCCGTCGTACCCCCGAATGGACAAAACAATGTTATACATCAGTGGACAGTATCAAAAACTAGGCCCCGATACAATGGGCCTCTTCAAGCTGAGCTGCATAGAATACTAAGATAATGGACTCCCAAAACCTGTATTTGTACCTGCGGGCATAAATGCAGCCCCCCGAGAAAGGGGGTCAGTACGATATATGTACTGAGTATGTAAAACATAACACAGTACAACTGGAGGTATATCCAAAATAGAGAAGCAGGGGAACCAATTATCAAATCAGAAACATGTACCAGTACTCTGTGAATCAAAAAAACATGCATGCTCAAATTTTCAATATAGTCGGCCCCATCAGGGGTCCGGTGAATCATATATGTAGTATCAGTATCAGGTCCCATGCCATTGCCACCTTATTATAACACCTCATCATAGTATCAGTATCAGGCCCCAGGACGTCGTCACCTTATTACAACACATCATATATATACATACAGATGTCGGCCCTCTAGCGAGGGACTCGACGAACAATCCAGTGAATTGCACGAATCTGATGACCGGCCCGGGAATCGGAGAAGAAGTGTTACAGCATACACGAGTAGAGTAGTGAGAAACAAAACATAGTTCAAATCATTATAGGAGACTCAATGAAGTCATCAAGTGAACCCTCACCTGGGGATCAGGGTAGAAGGTATCTGACGTATACTCTCTAACTGCCACCAAGGACTATGAAAAAAGGAGTTTTTAGAAATCTTAGACGTATACCAATGTGAAATATCTTATAGCAGTCTGAGCATTGGTTATCTCAGAGCCTTTCTTTTTTACAAACAAGATCTTAGTCGAATCAATTATTATAGAGTCATACAAAAGACTCGAAGATAGAAGCTTACTACTTTAAAGTTTAAACATTCAAAAGTGAGTGAGGGTCCTGAAGTCATATTCAGAACCTGGGAATGGAATTACCCCCAAAGCTCATATCATATCCTTCTTACATCTAAGACATGCCAAAAGAGAAAAGATAGGCTTTACATACCTATACCAAAACATACCAAGAGAAGCTTCACATACCTTGTCTGAATTATTCCTTATCCCGTTTGCCTTGCTGTCCATTGAACCTATTCAACATGAAAGTAATATGAATATCAACCTCTCTTAACTTTCCAGCACCCTAGGTTACACCTTAGTATTAACAGAATCTATTTCCTTAGTCGTTTCCCTCGACTAGTCCTGTTATTCGCTAAGGCGTCGACGAAAATTGGGCAGCACCTCCCCTATAATGTGACCTATCCAAATTTACAATTAGTTCCCTAAGACCTAAATCCAACCAACAACAACAACCTGCAGCAATTCACATCAACAGTATACAACATAAACTCCAAATGACTTATTCAAAAATATGATATCACAATAGGGCGCCTAGCCTTTATTTTGTAACGCCTCTAATTATACGCAACGGGGGGTCATATGGATTCAACCAGCAGAAACATAACCCAAAATAGAACATATTTAGTCCAACAACACATTACACCCCTGCAGCAGCAACTCACAAGAACGACGCCTTACTTTGACGACAATTCAACTATAACGATTACAATTTGGATTGTCTTCAATGCCAAGCATTTATATACTATTTTCACGTTTCCATCCACACACAATGTGTATAATACACTCCATAACAATACCATAAAGTCAAAATTGAAAGGACAAACATCATCTTACCCGAATTTGGCCAAAACCATCAAAGCGCAACTTGGAACTTCTCCAAACGCGCTGAAATTCAGCGGGCTATTTGTGTTACTTCTTCGCTGCCCCAAATTGAAATTTTAGTTATTAAAAACCAATATACAACTTAGGGACACTTAAAATAATTAATTCACAAAATGAAACCTGAAAGCTTACCCCAAAAGGGCCAAACCCGTAGCCCCTCTCTCTTGTCTCCAACGTTTTTTTCTTCTTCTTTCTTCTAAGTTTCCAATTGTAAAGATGAAGTTTTGGTTCCATAAACATCGTAAAATACATATATACATATCCATGTGCTTAAGGAACACCGTAGATAATTAATTCACGGAAGAAAAATCGAGAAACTTACCTTTAAACTTCCAAAGCCATAGCTGCCTCTCTCTCACGTTTTCTCTCTATGTTTTGGACTATTTTTGAGTTATAAATGACTTAAGAGTCATTAACATACATATATATGGTCCTTTAGGAAGTGATACGTGTCATCCCCTAAGGGTGACACGTGTCAAGTCCTTATTGGACCACGGATCCACCCTTAGCCTCTAAGGCTGCCACGTGTCCTTGGTGGGGCCCACCCCCAAGTAGGTGGGTCACCTACTTGACCACAAGCAGGTGGTTCACCTTCTTCCACGTGGAACTTCCCTAGGCTGCCACGTGTCACCTTCTCCTCTCCCCCGTGGGTTCGTAATCTCGTCTTGTTTTAAGAGTCAATGTAATCCGTACTACGTAAGCTTGATATATCCTTAAGTAGCTCAAGTGTATAATACTTTTAACTTAGTAGCTTATGTAGGTAAATCGAGTCCTACGACTCATTTTTTTAGCCTCCAACTCTTTCCGAATTCTCATGACTCTATTTCCAACCTTCCCTATCACGAGGTATTAGAATCTTCTTTCCTTCGAGTTGTTTAATGTGTGTGGATAGTACGGGTCTCATGGATACTTTCAAGAAGATTAGGGACATGTTTCAAGGTTCAAAAGTATGGAGTGTAACAACAAAACTTTACTTCAATGACAATTCAACTAAAGCGACTCCAATTTAGTTTGTTTCGAACGTCAAGCATTTCTATGATGTTTTCATATTTCCATCCACTTAAACAACATATAATACACTTCATAACAACACCATAAACCCCATATTGAAAGAAAAACCCTTACTTTAACCTAAACTCGTCAAACTCGCCAAAATTATCAAAACATGGATTCTGGACAGCCTACTGTCTTGTATTGTCGCTTAGTTTTGAAGGGGTAATTGAGGGAAAAAGGATTTGTGTCCTCAATGAATGTTATATGCATGTGTTTTAGGGTCGCAAACAATTTCAAATCACCCCTACAGCAATTTTGTACAAAACGATATGCCCCAAATACCAACAGCAGTCCTTGTAGAATTTTTAAAACGAACCCTGGGCAGCACCTCACCTATACTTATTCATCCTTTTTTGAGAAGATAAACGCAGAACTGGGTTTTAGAATCTAAATAAAAGCTATTTCCCTATGAAATATATTTCCAAAACATCATGAATCACTTGAAATTAAGCCTTACACAAGGAGTTATACTCGTTTTACTAACAGTAGTATCATTCAAAAACTGGTTTGTTAGCAAGAACAGAAACCTCTTCGTTGCCCCAAATTGAATTTTTTCATTATTAAACACTGCTATATCACCGTAGGATACGTTACATAATTAATTCACGAAACGAAATCGAGCCTTACCTTTTTGTCTTGGCCAACCCGTAGCTCCCTCCCTTGGCTTCTCTAGTTTTTCTCTCAACTCTCTCTATTTTTTTCTAAGTGTAAAATGAATATATGATGACTTAGTCATCAAAGGAAACATATATATCCTTTCTTAGAAGTGACACGTGTCATCCCCTAAGGGTGACACGTGTAAAACTCTCCTTGGGCCACTTCATCCATGCAACCTATTAGGGGCTGCCACGTGGCCATGTGGGACCCACCTCAAGTAGGTGCATCACCTACTTGGTCCAAGTAGGTGCATCACCTGCTTGCTTCCAAGTAGGTGCATCACCTACTTGCTTCCGAGTAGGTGCTACGCTTCCTTTCTCCTGTTCCGTGGGTTCGTAATCTTATCTCACTTTAAAAGCCTATGTAATCCTTGATACGTAAGCTCGATATGTACTCCAGTAGATTAGTTATGTGAGACATCCAAGTCGGTAGCTTACGTAAGTACATTGATTCCTATGACTCATTACTTAGCCTCCAACTCCTTTCGGATTCTTTTAACCCTATTTCCAATCTTCACTCTTATGGGGCATCAGGTCCTCCCTTCCTTAGAGTTATTTGATAGCACGGTAGATAATCTAGATCACATGGAACTTTCTACGATACTTAATACAATGTCCCAAGGTACGAAATTACGGGATATAACATCCTTCCCCCCTTTAGAACATTCGTCCTCGAATGTTAACTCATCTTATAGGATTTTACGAGGACTTTAGACATTCTCTGTGCGGTTGTCACCCATAAACCTTTTATTCATCGAGTCAACTAATCTAGAAGTTTAGATTTCCTGTAGACATGGGGAATACATACGGATATCTCTTCTCTATCTTTAAGTGCCCATTGTGATTATCTTGTTGTATTCATCCCCTTTGTATGCACCTATTCTTTGATGTCATACTATTCAAAGTCCTTACTAATAATTCTCCGCACTGTCTCCGATATCATGGATTTTATCCATTCATTGCTGGCTTTTAGATCTTATTAACTCATGACAGTATAGGATCTCACTTGAAGCCACTTCCCCCCTTTAGGGTGTACCCATGTCACTATCTGTTTGTGTTCTACCGTACGCCTTTATTTCCAATTTTCCAATACATATGATTCTTTTCCAACACATTTGATATACTACACCATATCTATGACTTTATTTATATCATCTATACCTTTGGTTGCCCATGTACGATAGCTTAACATAATCGTGAGGTGCTAATCCAGTCTAATTGTTGGTACTCAAGTCACGTCGCAATTTATTCGAAGCCACTTTCCATTCATTTTGATCAATAACTAGCTAGTGCTTATAGCCGTTTCCAATTCTCAATTAGGCAGTATTTACATTCCGACATTTAGTATCCCAAGCTTTGTCATAGCCCTAGCCTTATCCCAGTGGGTACCGCTTGTCCCTTTAATAGATTCGCAGTGCATTAGTTGTTTTGCAAAGCTACATCCCCTATCTCAAAGGGTCTTATCATCTTTCACGGTGGAGGCACATATCCACAATACTTCTTTATACCAACAATGTCATGCACGGCCAACGTATACATACATCAATATCATCTCAAATCACAGCCGCACAGGGCTTCCCAAAGGGTCACCCATCCTAGTACTACTTGTCACGACCCAGCCCCATAGGCCGTGACTGCAGTCCAGCCTGGACCCCTGTATTCATATAAATCAGGTGTAGTCAAAACCGGTTTGCAAATAATATAATCATGTACAGGAGAATCCCAATGGGTCATAGCATTTTATGTACTTGTAGCCTCTTTCATTTGTGTCAAAACACGAAAGGGCACAAAAGCCGACACGGCTTCCATAACATATACCTGTAATACATCATGCAGACCCAGCTAAACAAAACTTACACATATAACCCACATATATGTCTACAGAGCTCTAAGAGTAGTGAAGATATAATATGGCGGGACAAGGCCCCCACCATACTTTTGAATAAATAAATATATACATCAGAGGTTTGCTACCAAAACTCAGCTCCGAATCAATGGAGCTTCTTTTAACTTGCTGGGTGGAATCCTGAGCTAGTGGACTCCCAAAACCTGTGTCTGCACCTGCGGGCATGAAACGCAGCCCCCCGAAAAAAGGGGGGTCAGTACGATACATGTACTGAGTATATAAAGCATACAATATCATAATTCAGACAACACTGAAATTGGGATGCAGGATACAAGTATAACAGTTAATAAAGCACTATACCTGCGTCTTAATAAATAGAGTCATGTCTACCCTCATCAACCCTATACCCGGCTCGCTAGGGGCTCGATAGTACAAAAACATCATCTATCATGATAGGCATATGTATGCTGTTAGCGCTGTGGAACGTACAGTCCGATCCATGTATAACGCAAGTACCTGCCGAGGAACGATGGCCCGATCCATATATCATGTTATAATAATGATAATGTTGAGGTACGACGGCCCGATCCGTATATCATGATGATGCCGAGGAACGAGGGCCCGATCCGTGTCTCATATAACAGTGCCGAGGTAAGACAGCCCGATCCGTATAATGCATAATAGTGTCGAGGTACGACGGCCCGATCCATATACATGCATATCATATAACAACGCTGAGGAACGACGGCCCGATCCATATATAATGTAATATGCATATACATACATGTAGGACTCATCAGCATATCAAATATCCCTCAACCATTATCATAAAGTATGCCCAATAACCCCCAGGTTTAGGAGCTTACACATCCAATCACTATTCAGCCTATAGAAGGCTCGAGGGTCGTAGTTTAACTACTTTAAGGCCTTTAACATTTAGGAGTGAGTACAAGTCCTGAGTCACATCCAGAGCCTGTAAATGGAACTATCTCTAACTCATATCGTACATCGTTTCACTTACATTAAGCCATTTCAAGGAAGAGGGAGTTCTAACATCAAGAAGTGAATAAGATTAATGAATCATACTCGGGATTCTACGAATGGGACTATCTCCACATTACATATACCAACAACTTATGGCTAAGACATGCCAAAAGAAAAGAAGATAAGCTTTACATACTTATACTAAAAACATGCCAAAAGAAAGCTTCGCATACCTCTGGTCGACTGCTTTTAGCCCGGCATGTCTCGTTGTCCTCTGAACCTATTTAAGACGAAGGTAATCCTAATATTAGTAACCTTCAACTTTCCAGCTTCCAAATCCACAACCAAGCACCCAGAGTAACCAACTCCTTATTCTCCTTTCTCAACTAGTCTCGACTAGTTTATTAACTAGTTAAGAAGTTAACGGAATTCGGGCAGCATCTCCTCTATAACTTGCCCTATCCGAATTCCTAATTCTATCCCTAATCACTACAGCCAACCAACAACAATAACCTGCAACTCATATACACATAAAACATGGCAACATTATACAACATAGGCTCCAAACAACTTTCTTAACATTACGATATTAAAATAGGGTCTTTAGCCTTTATTTCGTAAAACCTTTAATCATGCAGAGAGGAGGGTCGTGTGGATGAAAACAACAGCTCCCCCACCTTATTTAGAACATATTTATACCCTGAAACACGCACCACACAACCAGCAGAAATCTCCACACACATAACGCCTCATTTCGATTACAATTCCACTATGACAACTTCAATTTTACATTCTCTTTAACGTCAAACATTTCTATCATATTTTTACATTTCCAGCAACTTAAACGACATATAATACCCTTCTTAAAAACACCATAAACTCCAAATTAAAAGGAGAAACCTTACCTTACCCGAAATTGGCCAAAACTCGCCAAAGTTGTCAAAATGTGAATTCTGCGCAGCTTACTGTCTCGTATTGTCTCTTAGTTTCGAAGGGGTAATTTATGGAAACAGGATTTGTGGACTCAAGTAAAGTTGTATACATGTGTCTCAAGGTCGCATACCATTTCGAATCATCCCTACAGCAATTTTGTACAAAGAGATATGCCCAAAATACCAACAGCAGTCTGTGTAGGATTTCCAAAACGAAATCTGGGCAGCACCTACCCCATACTTCATCACCCTTTTTCGAGCTACTAAAAGAACAACTGGGTTGTAGAGGCTAACCAAAAGTTATATCCCTATGAAATATCTTTCCAAAACATCTTGAATCACTTGAAACGGAGCTATACATAAGGAGTTATGATAGTATTAGTAACAGCAGTCCTCTTTAAAAACGGGTTCTTCAATCCGTGGCTGCCTAGCTTTCTCTCTTTCTCTCACGTTTCCTCTCAACTTCCTTGGCTGATTTTTGGATAATGAACAAGTTAAGAGTCACATAATACATATATATACACCTTTTTAGAAGGTGCCACGTGGCAGCCCCCTAGGGTGACACGTGGCAGCCTCCTAGGGTGCCACCTCAACTTATTCGGCCAGTCACATGCTGCCATGTGGCAATGTGGGTCCCACCTAGGTATGTCACCAACTTTCTTGTCACCTGCCTGCTTGTCACCTGCTTGCTTTTCTTTCATAAGTTCGGAAACTAGTTTTTGCTCCCTTTCGTAGGTTTGTCATCTCACTTTATTTTAAGAGCCTATGTAATCCGTGCTATGTAGGCTTGGTATGTCCTCCAGTAGCTCCAGTATATAAGACTTTTTCATTTATAACTTACGTAGTTAAATCGAGTCCTATGACTCGTTACTTGGGCTCCAATTCCTTCCAGATTCTTATGACTCCATCTCCAACCTTCTCTACTATGAGGTTTCACATTCTCCCTCCCTTAGAGTCATTTGATAGTGTCGTAGTGTATCCACGCATGATAACTTTTAAGAAACTTAGTAGCCTTCCCAGGAACTTAAAAAGCTTAAGAAGCGTTCTAAGGTACCAAAGTATGGGGTGTAACATCCTTCCCCCCTTTAGAACATTCGTCCCCGAATGTTAACCACAATAGTAGTAGTCAGTAACTTTGTTACTAACATCTTACCTACTGTCGAGTATAGCCTAGCTATTCCTTACAGTATGTTTCAGTTCTTATAGTAATTCCCTTATTGTATCGACCCACTTTGTATGCACCCATTCTATGATGTCATACTTATTTAAGGACCTTATCAATAATTCTCAACACTATCGCAGGTATCATCTTGGCTTCTATCCGCCCATTGTTGGCTTTTAAATTTTGTCAGCTTGTTCCAGCATGGGATCTCACTTGAAATTTAAGTATTCACATTAATATGTTTTATTGTTGATTGGTTTCATTCCACGCTGGTATCTTCCATATCCACTTCCCCCCTTTTGGGGTGTATCCATGTCACTATCTGTTTGGATTTTACTTTACACCCTTATTTCCAATTTTCTAATACATATGATTCTTTTCCAACACATTTGGTACACTGCACCATATCTATGCCTTCCTTTATATTGTCCATACCTTTGGTTGCCCAGGTACGACAGCTTAACACAATCATGAGGTGTTAATCCAGTGTAATTGTTGGTACTCGAGTCACGTAGCAATTTATTCGAAGCCACTTTCCATTTATTTTGGTCAATAATTAGCTAGGGCTTATAGTCGTTTCCAATTCTCAAATAGGCAGTACTTATATTCCAACGCTCGATATCCCAAGCTTTGTCATAGCCCTAGCCTTATCCCAGTGGGTACCACTTGTTCTTTTAATGAATTCGCAATGCACTAGTTGTTTTGCAAAGCTACATCCCCTATCTCAAAGGGTGTTATCATCTTTCACGGTGGAGTCACGTATCCACAATGCTTCTTTATATCAACAATGCCATGTAAGGCCAACACATATATACATGCATATTATCTCATATCACAGCCATACAGGGCTTCCCAGGGGATCACCCATCCCAATATTACTCTTGCCCAAGCACGCTTAACTTCGGAGTTCTGATGGAATCCGGTGCGCTAGTGCTAGTATGATCGCATCCTGCCCCGTGGGGCACGTAACTACCAAAGAGGACGATGACCCAGCAGCTGATTCGGTAGGCCATGCTGCACCGCCCAAGTTACCCTTATATTCTCATTACATGGACCACATCCTATCCTTAGCCACTTTCTCACTAGGCTCTACTTTTTTTCATAACGATCCTCGTTATATTCACATCATTATTGTGGGAACGACCTTTCAAGACATTCTACAGCCCTGTATCTCATTCTCTTTTTATTTCAGGAAAATTTGGATAGAGTTTCCTCTGTATTTCTTACTATTTCAACACCTGCACGTAAAAAAATACCAACAGTGCCTCACAGGGCCAACATGCATAAGGATACATATATACGTATCATATCACGTCATATTGCAGCCACACAGGGTGCCCAATATCAACAATAGTATATAATGATGGACTTACCTCGTATGTCCAACTCGAACTACGCCTGTTAGACTTTTCGTCTACTTTTCCTTTCAATTTTTCAACTTTACATGTCAATCGTATTTCAATACCTTACCTGGCACACATCATTTGCGCCGTGGCTTACCTGCATGCTTTGTAACTTCCAATATCATCAGTCACTTTCTTTTATCGACGTTGTCTTTCATCTGAAATCAAAGGTTAGTATAAGGAATTTTACTTCCTATGACTTGGCTCTATCGCACGACCTTAAATATGAAAGAAAGAAAACATCCTAAATGACCTGAAGCCTCCTGTTTATAGATGTGGCGCGCAACACACTGATAAACAAGACAATACTAGACACGGTCTGTAGACACTCCAAGGACGAACTGCTCTGATACCACTTCTGTCACGACCCAGCCCCATAGGCAATGACTGCAGTCCAGCCTGGACCCCTGTATGCATATAAATCAGGTGTAGTCAAAACCGATTTGCAAATAGTATAATCATGTATAGGAGAATCCCAATAGGTCATAGCATTTTATGTACTTGTAGCCTCTTTCATTTGTGTCATAACACGAAAGGGCATAAAAGCCGACACGTCTTCCATAACATATACCTGTAATACATCATGCAGACCCAGCTAAACAAAACTTACACATACAACCCACATATATGTCTACAGAGCTCTAAGAGTAGTGAAGATATAATATGGCGGGACAAGGCCCCCACCATACCTTTGAATAAATAAATATATACATCAGAGGTTTGCTACCAAAACTCAGCTCTGAATCAATGGAGCTTATTTTAACTTGCTGGGTGGAATCCTGAGCTAGTGGACTCCCAAAACCTGTGTCTGCACCTGCGGGCATAAAACGCAGCCCCCCAAAGAAAGGGGGGTCAGTACGATACATGTACTGAGTATATAAAGCATACAACATCATAATTCAGACAACACTGAAATTGGGATGCAGGATACAAGTATAACAGTTAATAAAGCACTATACCTGCGTCTTAATAAATAAAGTCATGTCTACCCTCATCAACCCTGTACCCGGCTCACTAGGGGATCGATGGTATAAAAACATCATCTATCATGATAGGCATATGTATGATTTTAGCGCTGTGGAATGTACAGTCCAATCCATGTATAATGCAAGTACCTGCCGAGGAACGACGGCCCTATCCATATATCATGTTATAATAATGATAATGCTGAGGTACGATGGCCCGATCCGTATATCATGATGATGCCGAGGAACGAGGGCCCGATCCGTGTCTCATATAACAGTGCCGAGGTAAGACAGCCCGATCCGTATAATGCATAATAGTACCGAGGTATGACGGTCCGATCCGTATACATGCATATCATATAACAATGCCGAGGAACGACGGCCCGATCCATATATAATGTAATATGCATATACATACATGTAGGAGTCATCAGCATATCAAATATCCCTCAACCATTATCATAAAGTATGCCCAATAACCCCCAGGTTTAGGAGCTTACACATCCAATCACTATTCAGCCTATAGAAGGCTCGAGGGTCGTAGTTTAACTACTTTAAGGCCTTTAACATTTAGGAGTGAGTACAAGTCCTGAGTCACATCCAGAGCTTGTAAATGGAACTGTCTCTAACTCATATCGTACATCGTTTCACTTATATTAAGCCATTTCAAGGAAGAGGGAGGGATAGGCTTCACGTGTATTACTTTTCTATCACGTAAAAGGCTTACAAGACCATAACTCAACCCATCGCGGGAGTTCTAACATCAAGAAGTGAATAAGATTAATGAATCATGCTCGGGATTCTACGAATGGGACTATCTCCACATTACATATACCAACCACTTATGTCTAAGACATGCTAAAAGAAAAGAAGATAAGCTTTACATACTTATGCCAAAAACATGCCAAAAGAAAGTTTCACATACCTCTGGTCGACTGCTTTTAGCCCGGTATGTCTCGTCGTCCTCTGAACCTATTTAACACGAAGGTAATACTAATATTAGTAACCTTCAACTTTCCAGCTTCCAAATCCACAACCAAGCACCCATAGTAACCAACTCCTTATTCTCCTTTCTCAACTAGTCTCGACTAGTTTATTAACTAGTTAAGAAGTTAACGGAATTCGGGCAGCATCTCCTCTATAACTTGCCCTATCCGAATTCCCAATTCTATCCCTAATCACTACAGCCTACCAACAACAATAACCTGCAACTCATATACACATAAAACATGGCAACATTATACAACATAGGCTCCAAACAACTTTCTTAACATTACGATATTAAAATAGGGTCTTTAGCCTTTATTTCGTAAAACCTTTAATCGTGCGGAAAGGAGGGTTGTGTAGCTGAAACCAGCAGCTCACCCACCTTATTTAGAACATATTTAGACCCTGAAACACGCACCACACAACCAGCAGCAACCTCCACACACATAACGCCTCATTTCGATTACAATTCCACTATGACAACTTCAATTTTACATTCTCTTTAACGTCAAACATTTCTATCGTGTTTTTACATTTACAGCAACTTAAATGACATATAATACCCTTCTTAAAAACACCATAAACTCCAAATTGAAAGGAGAAACCTTACCTTACCCAAAATTGGCCAAAACTCGCCAAAGTTGTCAAAACGTGAATTCTGCGCAGCTTACTGTCTCGTATTGTCTCTTAGTTTCGAAGGTGTAATTTACGGAAAAAGGATTTGTGGACTCAAGGAAAGTTGTAGACATGTGTCTCAAGGTAGCATACCATTTCGAATCATCCCTACAGCAATTTTGTACAAAGAGATATGCCCAAAATACCAACAGCAGTCTGTGTAGGATTTCCAAAACGAAATCTGGGCAGCACCTACCCCATACTTCATCACCCTTTTTCGAGATGATAAAAGAAAAACTTGGTTGTAGAGGCTAAACAAAAGTTATATCCCTATGAAATATATTTCCAAAACATCTTGAATCACTTTAAACAGAGCTATACAGAAGGAGTTATGATAGTATTAGTAACAGCAGTCCTCTTTAAAAACGGGTTCTTCAATCCGTGGCTGCCTAGCTTTCTCTCTTTCTCTCACGTTTCCTCTCAACTTCCTTGGCTGATTTTTGGATAATGAACAAGTTAAGAGTCACATAATACATATATATACACCTTTTTAGAAGGTGCCACGTGGCAGCCCCCTAGGGTGCCACCTCAACTTATTCGGCCAGTCACATGCTGCCATGTGGCAATGTGGGTCCCACCTAGGTATTTCACCAACTTGTTTGTCACCTGCCTGCTTGTCACCTACTTGCTTTTCTTTCATAAGTTCGGAAACTAGTTTTTGCTCCCTTTCGTAGGTTTGTCATCTCACTTTATTTTAAGAGCCTATGTAATCCATGCTATGTAGGCTTGGTATGTCCTCCTGTAGCTCAAGTATATAAGACTTTTACATTTATAACTTACGTAGTTAAATCGAGTCCTATGACTCATTACTTGGGCTCCAATTCCTTCTGGATTCTTATGACTCCATCTCCAACCTTCTCTACTATGAGGTATCACATTCTCCCTCCCTTAGAGTCGTTTGATAGTGTCGTAGTGTATCCGCGCATGATAACTTTTAAGAAACTTAGTAGCCTTCCCAGGAACTTAAAAAGCTTAAGAAGCGTTCTAAGATACCAAAGTACGGGGTGTAACACTACTCTCGCCCAAGCACACTTAACTTCGGAGTTCTGATGGGATCTGGTGCGTTAGTGCTGGTATGATTGCATCCTGTCCTATGGGGCGCATAACTACCAATGAAGATGATGACCCAGAAGCTGGTCCGGTAGGCCGGACTTTAGCCACTTTCTCACTGGACTTACTTATTTTCCTAACAATCCTTGTTATATTCATATCTTATCATGTTCGTATTTCACCCCATGGTATAACACTTCTTAACCTTTTTCACGATCCTTACCATGGGTTCCTTACCCTTCTTAGTTAGTCTTATTCCTGTGTATCAATTCTGTCGGTGCCTCAATATATTGTTCTATCCAAAACTACCAGTCTTCTCTAAATCATTTTCCTAGGGTCGCCAGTTTTTTCCAACTTTGGTTACCATATCCATATCGACCTCCTAGTTTCTATTGCCATTAATTTAGCAATTATCTTATTTCTCGAGGTCATCCATACTCGTGGTTTAGCCAAATTTCATCATTATTATGGGCACGACCTTTTAAGATATACTATGTCTCTGTATCTCATTCTCTTTTTATTTCTAGGAAATTTTGGGTAGAATTTCCTCTTTATTTCTTTACTATCTCAAATCTACACGCAGAAAATACAAACAGTGTCTCACAGGGCCAACACGCATAAAGATACATATATACGTACCATATTACGTCATATCGCAGCCTCACAGGGCGCCCAATATCAATAATAGTATAAACTAATGGACTTACCTTGTATGTCCAACTCAAACTGCACCTGTTAGACTTTCCGTCTACTTTTCCTTTCAATTTTCAACTTTATCTACTCCTTCATTTCAATTTCCGACTTTACATGTCAATTATATTTCAATACCTTATCTGACATACATCTTTCGTGCCTTGGATTACCTGCATGCTTTATAACCTCTAATATCATCAGTCACTTTCTTCTATCGACGTTGTCTTTCTGCTGAAATCAGAGGTTAGTATAAGGAATTTCACTTCCTATGACTCAGCTCTATCGCACGACCTTAGTTATGAAAGAAAGAAAACAATCTAAATGTCCTGTAGCCTCCTATTTATAGATGTGGCGTGCAACACATCGATAATCAAGATTCTACTAGACAAGGTCTGTAGACACTCCAAGGACGAACTGCTCTGATACCACTTCTATCACGATCCAACCCCATAGGCCATGACTGGGGTCCAACCTGGACCCTCCGTATATGTAACTTTCATATATAACCAAAACTCCAATAGGTCAAAACTTTTTCATGTTCATGTAGCCTCTTTCATTCGTATCGTATCATGAAAGAGAATGCAAGCCGACAAGGCTGCCATAACAAAAACATTCACACTGTGCCATATAGGCACAACCAAAATAACCTCATGAACAACCCACACATACATGTCTATAGACCTCTAAGAATAGTACGGTAACATATGGCGGGATAGGGCCCCCGTCGTACCCCTGACTAAACAAAAACATATATACATCGGAGGACTAGTACAAAAAAACTAGGCTCCGGAATAATGGAGCACCTCCAATCAAAGGTGAGTGGAAATCCGGAGATGGCGGATATATGAACTGAACATCTGTACCTGCGGGCATGAAATGCATCCCCCCGAAGAAAGGAGGGTCAGTACGATACATGTACTGAGTATATAAGCATACATTACTGAGATAACAACTGAAATAGGGATGCAGGAAATCAAGTATAGCATTTAATAGGGTACTGTACCTGCACCTCATAAAATAAATTCCTGTATACCAATATCACGTACCGTATCCATCCCACTCGGGGACTCAGTATCACAAATACATCATCTATCACGATAGGCATATGCACATTATTAGCACTGTGGAACGTATAGTCTAATCCATATATATAGCAAGCACATGCCAAAGAACGATGGCCCGATCCATATATCATGTAATAATGCCAAGGAATGACAGCTCGATCCATATATCTCATGATAATGCCGAGGTACGACGGCCAAATCTGTATCTCATATATTAGTGCTGAGGAACTACATCTCCATCCGTATACATGCATATCATATAATAATGCCGAGGAATGACGACCCGATCCACATATCACCTAACAATGCATATATGTGCCTGTAAGACTTGGCAACATGTCAAACATCCCTCAGGTATCTCCATAAAGCATCTTCCAGAGCCCCTAGGTATAGGAGCTTACATATTCCATCACTATTCAGCCTATAGAACGCTCAAGAGTTGTAGTTTAACTTTTAAGACCCTGATTATTCAAGAGTGAGTACAAGTCATGAGTCACATCTAGAGCCTGTACATGGAACTATCTCTAACTCCTATCATACATCATTTCACTTACATTAAGACATTTCAAGAAAAGGAAGAGATAGGCTTCACGTGTATTACTCTTTATCACGTAAAAGGCTTACAAGACCATAACTCAACCATCGCAGGAGTTCTAACATCAAGAAGTGAATAATATTAATGAATCATGCTCGAGGTTCTAAGAATGGGACTATCTCCACATTACATATACCAACCACTTATGTCTAACACATGCCAAAATAAGAGAAGATAAGTTTTACATACTTATGCCAAAAACATGCCAAAAGAAAGCTTCACATACCTCGTATGGACTTCTCTCAATCATGTCCACTCGTCGTCCTCCGAACCTATTTAACATGGAAGAAATGTGAGTATCAACAACCTTAAATTTTCAGTGCCCTCAGTTTCACCTTAGTATTCATGGAACCTATTTCCTTATTTGTCTCCTCGACTAGTTCTTTAATTAGTTAGGGCGTTAACAAAAATTGGGCAGCACCTCCCCTATAAAGTGCCCTATACGAATTTCCAATTACATACCTAATCACTACAGCCAACCAACAAAAACACCCTGCAGCATATATATACCTAAAACATGGAGACATCACACAACACAAGCTCCAAACAACCTAATGAAAACTATGACACCAAAATAGGGTTTTTAATCTTTATTTTGCAAGCCATTATTTATACGAAATGAGGGGTCGTGTGGCTGCTACCAGCAGCACCTATACCCCTTTTAGAACACCTTTAGGCCCTGTAACAATCCCCCACACACCTGCAGCAGTACACCACAAGCACAACACTTTACTTCGACGACAATTCAACTATAGCGACTCCAATTTAGTTTGTTTCGAACGTCAAGCAATTCTATGATGTCTTCACATTTCCAGGCACTTAAAAAACATATAATACACTTCATAACAACACCATAAACCCCATATTGAAAGTAAAACCCTTACTTTAACCTAAACTCGCCAAAATTATCAAAACATGGATTCTGGACAGCCTACTATCTTGTATTGTCGCTTAGTTTCGAAGGGGTAATTGAGGGAAAAAGTATTTGTGTCCTCAATGAAAGTTATAGAAATGTTTCTTAGGGTCGCAAAAAATTTCGAATCACCCCTACAGCAATTTTGTACAAAATGATATGCCCCAAATACCAACAGCAGTCCTTGTAGAATTTTTAAAACGAACCCTGGGCAGCACCTCACCTATACTTATTCATCCTTTTTTGAGAAGATAAAAGCAGAAATGGGTTTTAGAGTCTAAATAAAAGTTATATACCTATGACATATATTTCCAAAACATCTTGAATCACTTGAAACGAAGCCTTACACAAGGAGTTATACTTGTTTTACTAATAGTAGTATCATTCAAAAATGGGTTTGTTAACAAGAACAGAAACCTCCTCGTTGCCCCAAATTGAAATTTTTCATTATTAAACACTGCTATATCACCGTAGGATACCTTAAATAATTAATTCACAGAACGAAGTCGGTCCTTACCTTTTTGTCTTGGCCAACCCGTAGCTCCCTCCCTTGGCTTCTCTAGTTTTTCTCTCAACTCTCTCTAATTTTTCTAAGTGTAAAATGAATATATGATGACTTAGTCATTAAAGGGAACATATATATCCTTTCTTAGAAGGGACACATGTCTGACCCTAAGGGTGACACGTGTCAAACTCTCCTTAGGCCACTTCATCCATGCAACCTATTAGGGGCTACCATGTGGCCATGTGGGACCCACATCAAGTAGGTGTGTCACCTACTTGGTCCAAGTAGGTGCATCACCTGCTTGCTTCCAAGTAGGTGCTATGCCTCCTTTTGCCTCTTCCGTGGGTTCATAATCTTGTCTCACTTTAAGAGCCTATGTAATCCTTGATATATAAGATCGACATGTACTCCAATAGCTTAGTTATGTGAAACGTCCAAGTCGGTAGCTTACGTAAGTACATTGATTCCTACGACTCATTACTTATCCTCCAACTCCTTCCGAATTCTTTTAACCCTATTTCCAATCTTCACTCTTATAGGGCATCAGGTCCTCCCTTCCTTAGAGTTATTTGATAGCACGGTAGATAATCTAGATCATATGGCACTTTCTACGAGACTTAATATAATGTCTCAAGGTACAAAAGTATGGGATATAACAATTTCACTTACATTAAGCCATTTCAAGAAAAGGGAGGGATAGGCTTCACATGTAATACTTTTTGTCATGTAGAAGACTTACAAGACCATAACTCAGCTATCATAGGAATTCTAACATCAAGAAGTGAATAAGATTTACGAACCATACTCGGGGTTCTATGAATAAAATTATCCCCATATTACATATACCATCCACTTATGGCTAAGACATGCCAAGAGAAGAGAAGAGTTAAGCCGTACATACATTCTGCTTTTTATCATCTATCAGACAGTGAGAGACACTAACTCAATTAGCATAGGAGATCTCACTTTAAGAAGTAGGTAGGAGTCGTGAATCATATTCATAGCTTCATGAGTAGATTTTCCCCATATTTTATATGCACATCATACTTAAGACTAAGACATGTCAAAAAAAAAGACATAGGCTTTACATACCTCTTATCGATTACTTTTAACCCAGCTTGTCTCGTTGTCCTCTAAACTTATTTAACACGAAGGTAATACTAATATTAATAACCTTTAAATTTATAGCTTCTAAATCTACAACCAAGCACCCATAGGAATCAATTCCTTATTCGCCTTTCTTGACTAGTCTCGACTAGTCTATTAGTTAGTTAAGAAGTTAATGGAATTCGGGCAGCATCTCCTCTATATCTTGCCCTATCCGAACTTCCAATTAACATCCAAACCTTAGCATCCATATTAATAAAAACAACCAGCATCCAATACACACTTATACCACTTCAACATTACACAAAACAAGTCCCAAATAGCCCGCTCAAACTATGACTTCAAAATATTATTTTCAATCTTTATTTCATAAAATCTTAACCCCACAAAATGGGACGTGATGTGGATTCAACAAGCAGAACTTATACCTATATTTATACATGTTTACAGACCTGAAACACTACAAAACAACTCCCAATACAACTCCACAATAACAACGACACTAGTTAAACTTTAAGTCAACTAGAATACGCCAAAACAGTCCCTACATGACCTGCCACCTTCTTCAGTAGTAACGTGCATATTATTATGTTTCCTACTCATATTTATACATGAATAACATTTCCAAACTCTTAACAAAATGTGGTAGAAGAGAACCGAGCCATACCTTAACAAACGACTTCCCAAACTTGCTGAAAATTACTTAGGAAGCTCCTTAAGATGCTAAAAGTTGCAGGCTGTTTACGTCACTTCTTTGCTGCCCCAAATAGTAATTTCACATAGTTAAACACCATTATTTAATCGTAGCATACCTTAAATAATTAATTCACGGAATGAAAATGGAGGCCCTACCTTGTTGCAGCCAAGCCGTAGCTCTCTCCTTTGTTTCTCTCAAGTTCTCTCAACTTTTATTAAGTAAAAGATGAAGAATGAGAGTATTTTCAGCAACTTACACACATATATATCCTTCTTTGGAGAGGGACACGTGGAAGCCCCCTAGGGGTGACACATGGCAGCCCCTTAGGGCGCTACCTTAATCATGCGGCCAACCCAAAGCTGCCATATAGAAGCATGGGGTCCACCCCAAGTAGGTGAGTCACCTAATTGGTTCAAGTAGGTGCATCACCTACTTTCTTCGAGTAGGTGCATCACCTACTTGCTTCGAGTAGGTGCGTCGTCTCCTTATTTCTATTCTGTGGGTTTGTAATCTCGCATCACTTTAAGAGCCTATGTATTCCTTTCTACTTAAGCTCGATGTATACTCAAGTAGCTTAATTATATAATATGTCCAAGTCAGTGGCTTATGCGAGTAAGTCGAGTCCTACGACTCATTACTTGGCCTCTAACTCCTTTCGGATTCTTGTAATTTTATTTCCAACCTTCACTGTTATGGGGTATCACATCCTCCCTTCCTTAGAGTTATTTGGTAACATTATAGATAATGTAGATCACATGATTGCTTTAGAGAAGCTAAATAGGTGTTCCCATGTACCAAAAGTGCGGGGCATAACACAGCTTGTTAATAGTCCTGCTGCCTTCCTTCTTTAAATTATCCACGGACAACTGCATCTTACTTACATCATACTTATATCCCTGCAAACCTACAAACCTTACCAACTGATTCCTATAAAGCAACCATACTAGATTCCAGTGTAGCTAACCGCAACTTCATTTCCTCTGCTTCCTTAAGAAGGAGTGTAGCTAAATCTATAGAGAATTGAGAGACTTTAGGCGCATCCATCTTTGGTTTCATAGACTCCTTCTTAAGCCATTTATTTTCAATAAGAAAATAGCCCATACTTGACAAGGTTGTAGTGTCGTAGGTGGAAGCAAATTCAATAGCTTTGTATGGACAGAGATCAACCAAGGAGTTGACTATAGTGCGAGAGACGAGCAGTCCATAAGGTAGATTGGTGGAGGAATTTGGATCGTTAGAGATTTCCTACATATACTCAGTAATCCATGTAGCCTAGTTGATTTTATAGTTCTTCGAGAGACAGTACATCACAAAAACATCCCTATTTGAAATACTGCTGAGAGATCCTTTTCTTAGAACTAGAGTAGTAGCAATGATATGGGAAAAAATACGATTCTCAAAATAGAGAGAGAGTGAACCAAAATCAGATAGGTCCAAGTTCGACTCAGAAATAGCCACCTTAGCTTCATCCAGAGAAACTTCAAAATTTTCAAGCCACACGCCATTCATGAAAGGAATGCCATTAGAAAATTCAAAACCAAAAAATTCCTTAAACATAAACTCATTGACAATGATGCAATTACCCAAAACTAGGGTTTTAAGATTCCCAGCTTTTTCACAGACACGGATATTTGCATAGAACAAGCGCACAAGCTCCTCATAGTATGCTAGACCACACAATCTTAAAAATAGAGAAAGATTTTGAGTTCTGAAGAATGAACTTACCAAACAGTGAGATTCTTCTAGTTGTTCCAAGATGACTACCCATCCGGGAACCATGGGCCTTTTCTTGAAAGCTTCGAACTTATGCTTATGTTCTACACCCAGAACTTATGCATATCTTTTGGAGCAAAGGATACTTATCTGGTTTTGCCCTTTTTGTCTCCTTCTTTTTAATAGAAGGGGTTCTATTCTTTGAAGTGGATGCCTTAGTAGAAGACTATGATTTAGAGGAGTCAGATGAGAGATTCATAAAATAGAGTTCAAAAGAGTTGAATTTATGAGCGAAAGGTTTCAAAGAATCCATGGATCTAGTTTTAGTCATAGTGAGAAAAGAAGAGTGATGGGACAAAGAGGAGAAGGAGAGTTTTATTTACTAAGAAAGAGAGAAACAAAAGAGGCATTGGTATGACCGAAGTGACGGCTGATTGAAAGGATGGGAATAGGAAGAGTTTTCTGAAGAAAAGACAATATCGAGGCAATAATGACATGCAGGAAAGTATGGAAAAATTAATAAAAATAAAGAGTAGAAAAGTAAACATCTAAGAGAAGTATACTTAATTTTAAAAAAATTATAATGCCAAGACTTTTTCTAAGGAAATAAAATTTTCTTCAAGTAAAGACTTTGTAAAAATATCAGCGAGTTGATTTTTAGAATCAACAAATTCAAGCAAAATGTCACGGCCCAACCCCGTCACGACCCAACCCCGTAGGCCGCAATTGGGGTCCGACCTGGACCCTCTTATGCGTATTTATCAACTACACTTAAGTTGAACCATGTGTGATGTGATACTATATATAAAAACCCCAATAGTTTAAAACTTTTTCATATACATGTAGCCTCTTTCATTTGTATTACATCATGAAAGGGCACGCGAGCCGACAAGGCTGCTATAACAAAAACATTCACAACATATCGAATAGGCAACATCGAAACTACTCACAAACAACCCACATATACATATGTCTACAGACCTTTAAGAATAGTAACAGCAACATATGGCGGGACAAGACCCCCCCCATACCCCTGAATGTACAAATATATACATTAAGTGACCAGCATCAAAATTTAGGCTCCAGAATAGTGAAGCACTTCCGACACAGCTGAGAGGAACTCCTATGCTGATGGATCTCCAGAATAAACATCTGTACCTGTAGGCATGAAACGCAGCCCCCCTAGAAAAGGGGGGTCAGTACAATATATGTATTGAGTATGTAAAGCATAACACATCGTAACTGAGATCATAATTAAAATAGGGATGCAGGGGACAAGTATAATAACTAAATGAATTACTGTACCTGCATCTTAGGATACATAAATCATACACATCATCATATGATGTGCCCGGCCCTCTAGTGAACTCGGTGTTATAATCACTTCTTCATAATCACATATCATTATATCATAATGCATTTCATTTCATCATATCATCGTATACGATATCATACCATCGTATACAGTATCATCTTATCATGTATATCATCGTATCACACCCGGTTCACTGCGGGGCTCAGGGTCACAATGTATTGCTTTAATCTCATATGCATGCCTACATAAAGTATCCGGCCCTTTAGTGAGGGACTCGGTGAATGGAGTGGTGTACATCTATAGCATACCATCATAATATACATATGTAACCGGCTCTCTAAGGAGGGACTCGGTGTTCCTTCCTTATTTCACCACACATACAATCATATTACAGCCGGCCCGGGACTCGGTGAATAATTGTATCATCATAATATATAACATATATCACACCTCACGTACGGCATCATCTCCTCGTGCGTGGAACTATACACATCCGGCCCGGGATGCGGTGAAAGAAGTAGTAACACTATGTACGATAGCATATCCCGACCCATCGTGGGACTCGAGGAAGGATGGGTTACAGTATGCACGAGTCGAGTAGTGAGAAACCATATGCAACTAAGTTATTATCTAAGACTCAATGAAACAGTCAAGTGAACCGTCACCTGAAGACTGGGGGAGTAATTATCCGAGGTATCCTTTTAGATGTCATTAGGGCTTACATTAGTTGGGGCCTCAAGAATCACAGACATGCATCCAGACAATGCCATATAGCTTATGCAATCAGAAACATGGTTTATGCAATCAAAGACACGATTATGCAATCAGAAACACAGTTATGCAATCAGAGACACAGTTATCTAGTCAAAGACTCAAGTTATGCAATCAGATGCATTTACCATTTTAGAGCCTTTAAAAAGAGAGGAGCTGGTACTTTCACTTACTATTTGTTATATAGAAGGCTCGAGAATAGTATTTTGACTACTTTCAGACTCTTAATGTTCAAGAGTGACTACAAGTCACGAGTTACAATCAGAGCTCATAAATGGAAATACCTCTAAACCTATATCATATACCATTTAACTCAAAATTAAGCCATTCCAAAGAAAAGAAGAAATAGGCTTTACATGTACTAGTTTTCATCACATAGAAGACTAAAAGGCAAGGACTCAGCTATTACAGAAGTTCTAATACCAAGAAGTAAACAAGAGCCTCAACTCATACTCAGGGCTTTACGAATGGATTGAATCCCAAATACCATATACATATCATTTATAACTTATATCTAAGACACGCCAAAAGAAAAGAAGAATAGCTCTACATATCTCTTCCAAAAACACGCCAAAGAAAAGCTTCACATACCTTGTATGGACTTCTCTTAATCACGTCCACATCATTGTCCTCGAAACCTATTTAACATGGAAGTAATGTAAGTATTAACAACCTTGGACTTTTCAGCAACTTAGACTACCCACGAGTATTCATAACATTCATCCCTTCGCTCGCCTTCTCGACTAGTTCCATAACTAGTTACGATGTTAACGAAAATCGGGCAGCACCTCCCCTATAATGTGCCCTATCCGAATTCCCAACCATGTCCTTAGAACCTGAAGCAAACCAAAAATGCAACCAGAAGCCCATACATATACATATTACGACCAAAATTACACAATATAAACCCCCGACAATTAACTCGAAACTAAGATACCAAAACTAGAGTCTTTAATCTTTCTTTCGCGAATTCTTTAATTGCAAAGCGGAGGGTCATGTGGATGAAACCAGCAGCTCCCACACCTCATTTAGATAACTTTTATACCCTGAAACACGCCACAACACAACCAGCAGCAGCCCCTACGCGTACAACACCTTATTTCGACAACAACTTAACTATAGTGATTCCAAATTCGTTTATTCCGAACGCTGAACTTTTCAAACCTTTTACCCAACTTCCAGCAGCTCCTAAGGTGTGTAATACACCCTAAGTTAACCTCATAAACTTCAAATTAGAGGGGAAGAACTTACCTTTCCCGAAATTGACTAAAACTTGCCGAAATCGCGCCTCGGAATTTTATTTACGTGCTGAATCGTTGTGGCAGCTTGCTGTCTGATTTTTGCTGCACAAAATCCTAATTTTATACTACTAATACTTCCATATCATTGTATTATATGCTAATTAATTAATTTATGGAACGAAAACGGGACTTACCTTATTTTTCTCCCAAGCCGTCGGAATTTTCTCCTTAGCTCTTAGGGTTTTCTTTTCTCACGTTGCTGCTGGAAATTTGATGAATAAGCTGAAGTTTGAAGACCCAATACTGAAGTATATCCATAATATACATACATATATGTGGTCCCAAGGGGTGACACGTGTCATCCCCTAAGGATGACACGTGTCAAGCCATGATTGGCCACCGTGTCATGCTGCCAATTAGGGGCTGCCACGTGGAAGCGGGGTCCACCTCCCCCAAGAAGCTGCATCACCTAATTGACCCTAAGTAGGTGCATCACCTGCTTGCTTGAGGTGCTGCCACGTGTCGCTTCTCCATTGGCTGCCACGCGTCGTCTTTTTCCCTTCCTCGCGGGTTCGTAATCTCGTCTTACTTTAAGAGCTCATGTAATACGAACTACGTAAGATTGCTATATCTATAAGCAACTTAAGTGTATAAGACTCTTAACTTAGTGTCTTACGTAGGTAAATCAAGTTCTACGACTCATTTCTTAGCCTCCAACTCTTTCCGGATTCTTATGACTCTATCTCCAACCTCCCTTCTTGCGAGGTATCACAATCTTCTTTCCTTAGAGTTGTTTGATAGTGTCGTAGCTTATCCGTCTCACATGACAGTGTCTAAGGAACTTAAGAAGACGTTCCGAGCTCAAGAGTGCGGGGTGTAACATCCTTCCCCCCTTTAGAACATTCGTCCCCGAATGTTGAATAAAACTTTCCTTAAGACTTTATACGGATCATAAGGAGATTCCTTTCTATTGGAATGGCATACATTTTCGTTCAAGTAATTAATATAAGAGTTCCAAGACTGGGCTATCCGTAGACATCAGGAATAGGTATGGACACTTGTGTTTCATGTCCTTTTCAACCTCCCAGTTTATGTCCTCACGATTCTTATTACGCCATAGTACCTTGACGGAAGTTATGTCCTTAGTTCGCAACCCGTTTACTCTGCTGATCCCAGATGGAGATAGGTTGCCCCTCGTAGGATAACTCCCTGTTACGTGGACCTCCTCCACAGGAAATATTCTGGGAGCGTCGTTCCCATTCTTACGGAGCATTGATCTGTGAAAACTGAATGTATTATTTCAAATCGGACGGTAGGTCCCACTCATAGACAGCTTTATCTATTCTAAAAATGCTCTGCGAAGGATCAATGTATCCCCTTCTTGCCGACTTTAGGCTTCTAATCGATATCTTATCCCGGGATAAGCTTTACTTCATCAATAATTTAGTGGATCACATCTGGGCCTGTCCCTTAATCGAAGGGCAAAATGTCATACTAAGATTCATCTGGGTTCCTCAATCCCTTTCGAAATGATTTCCAGCAGTTAGCTGTAAATTGAACTTTTCTATCTGAGATAATAGATGTGGGGACTCCATGAAATCTTATTGTTTCCCTACTATGTCATTTTGCAGAACCCTCAGCTGAATATGCCTTTCTAACTGAAGGGGAACAGGTTGATTCTGTCAGCCCATCTACCATAGCCCGTATAAACTCCCAGTTCCTTAGAATGCGAGGTAAGCTCGTACTATAATACATATTAACTGCTTTCCACCTCTGAGTCGGGGTTTCCATTCCCTGAGATAAGCTATCAAACTGCTGATGCTTCTTTTTACTTAAGCTATTGTACAACTCCTCTTAATCCAACTTGTAATACCTTAGGTATGCTATCTTTCTCTTTTACTCAGATCTTTTCTCCAGTTTTCTTACCATACATCATATTGTAATCCTTACATAAACGTGTGTACGGACATAAAGCAGTCTAGAAAATTCTTTAGCGTTGCTATACTAGTGGCTTACCTCCTTTAGTCGAGGTCAAGGCTCCACTATGGCTCTTGTCCTTAATACCGATTATATCTAAATAGTTCTGCCTCGAACCATCTTACACTTTTCCTGAATAGATTCTAAATATGGCAATCACATTGTTATTACTGACTTTCTTTTATCGAGTAATCATTTGACCTCGCACTTAGTATGCCAATATTCATAGGTTGCACAACTATTATTGTGCCATTTTCATGAGGTGCATTGTATTTCAGTCATAATCTTTTTCTGCTCTTGGCGTACTCTGTTCTATATGTGTCATTGTACCAACACGCCTTTATAATATCTTTTTGTCATACTTGTTTTGTTCTCTTTCTCACTTCCCAGGGGGTCACCCATCCCAGTGCTACTCTCATTCGAGCACGCTTAACTTCGGTGTTTTGACGAAATCTGGTGCATTAGTGTGAGTAAGATCACGCCCATCCCTTATGGGGTCTCGTTTGAAGTTTAAGCGTTTCCACTTACATACGATAGCATTAGTTGATTTTCTTTTACGCTTGTACTTCTTTTGTCCACTTCCCCTCTTTTAGGGTGTACCTATGTCATTCTCCGTATATCTTCAGCTATTTACACACGAGTGATTCTATTCCAACATATTTAACAGGTTACACCATATCTACATCTTCTGTTAAATCATCTCCACGTTAGGTTGCCTTTCTAGGAAACCCTAGCACAACCGTAGGGTACTTTAATATTTGGAATATCTCGAATCGAATCTCATCTAATGATTGATACTTGAGTAGTATCCGTAATGTAGTAGTGCACTCAAATCCACATTCCATTCATCCCAATCAGTAATTAGCGAGGGCTCATAATTGGTGCACATTCCCTACTCGAGTGTACTTATACTTTAATGACTCATGTTTCGAGCTTCGTCATTATACTAACTTTATTCCAGTGGATACCACTAATCATTAGAGTGGAGTCACGTGTACACCATACTTCTTTACGCCTCCTGAGCTTGCATCTTTGTCGTGTGCTTTAAGGCTCATTTCTAATCCTGCTTAAAACCATATCAATTTTGTGGTAGTAGTGGCCTTGTCTTAATACTTTTTCATCGTACTATACCTCCAGTTCGTAACTGTCTATGTCTCTTTTTGTTCGATACTTATACTTAATTAATCGCATCTATCTTGAGTGCCTCTATTAGAACTTCTGTATTATTCCTTCAACTCATTTCCATTTTTGGTTGGGCATAGGGAATTCCATATTACCCTTTATTTCCTTGCACTAGCCATCCTTTTTGTCATCATATAACCTTTATTCGAAACTTTCCTTATGGAACTTGATAAATCTTCCTTATTTGTTCCATAGCTTGCTTTTCCGTTCCACACCTATCTTTACATTCCATTTACATGGACCATCATACCTTCTAGTTAATTCCTTACTAAGTTTTGCTTATTCTCTTAATGGTTTTTGTTATGTTCACCTGGTACCTTGTTCGCATTCAGACCCATAGTATAATACCGCTTGACTTTCTTCACGATTCTTACTATGGGTTACTTACCCTTCTTAGCTAGTCTTGTCCTTAATGTCTCACAAGCTATCTTATTAACACTTCATATCCGTCACAATTGTTTTCCCTTTGTACTCTTGTCTTACTCTTGTCTTAACCATACTGTTACTTCCTTCAACTATCACTTGTCATAGTTTATCCCTATGTATCAATTTAGGCAATGCCTTACTATCTCATTTTATCTCGATCTATCAGTCCTCTCTGGGTCATTTTCTTTGGCTTATAGTTCCTTTCTAACTTATTCTACTATTCCAGTAGCATCCTCCTAGTTTCTATTGTCATTAACTCAACAATTAACTTATTTCTCGAGGTCAGCTATACTTGTTTAGTCAAATCTCATCATTGTTGCGAGGACAACCTTTCAAGACATACTATAGCCCTGTATCTCATTCTCCTCTTATTTCTAGGAAAATTTGGGCAGAGTTTCCTCTGTATTTCTTACTATCTCAACACCTGCACGCAGAAAATACCAATAATGCCTCACAAGGCACACATATATACATTCATATTGTATAACATCTCAGCCACACAGGGCACACATATATAGTCATATCATCTCATATCGCAGCCGCACAGGGCGCCCATAATTAACAGTATGGAAAGGAACTTACCTGTTATGTCCATTCGAGCTGCACCTGTTATACTTTCCTGTTTACCTTTCCTTTCACTTTTTAATTGTATCTGTCAATCGCATTTTAATACCTTACCTGACATAGGGCTTTCGTGCCTTTACTTACTTGCGTTCTTCGTAACATCCAATATTATTAGTTATTTTCTTCTATCGGCATTGTCTTCCTACTAAAATTACAGGTTAGTATGAGGAATTTCATTTCCTATAGCTCGGCTCTATTGCAAGTTCTTAAATATGAAAGAAAGTAACATCCTAAATGTCCTGTAGCCTCTTGTCTATAGATGTGGTGCACAACACACCGATAAACAAGACTCTACTAGACACGGTCTGTAGACATTCCAAGGACGAACTGCTCTGATACCACTTCTGTCACGGCCCAACCCCGTCACGACCCAACCCCGTAGGCCGCAACTAGGGTCCGACCTGGACCCTCTTATGCGTATTTATCAACTACACTTAAGTTGAACCATGTGTGATGTGATACTATATATAAAAACCCCAATAGTTTAAAACTTTTTCATGTACATGTAGCCTCTTTCATTTGTATTATATCATGAAAGGGCACGCGAGCCGACAAGGCTGCTATAACAAAAACATTCACAACATATCGAATAGGCAACATCGAAACTACTCACAAACAACCCACATATACATATGTCTACAGACCTTTAAGAATAATAACAGCAACATATGGCGGGACAAGACCCCCGACATACCCCTGAATGTACAAATATATACATTAAGTGACCAGCATCAAAATTTAGGCTCCAGAACAGTGAAGCACTTCCGACACAGCTGAGAGGAACTCCTATGCTGATGGATCTCTAGAATAAACATCTATACCTGCAGGCATGAAACGCAGCCCCCCGAGAAAAGGGGGGTCAGTACGATATATGTACTGAGTATGTAAAGCATAACACATCGCAACTAAGATCATAACTAAAATAGGGATGCAGGGGACAAGTATAATAACTAAATGAATTACTGTACCTGCACCTTAGGACACGTAAATCATACACATCATCATATGCTGTGCCCGGCCCTCTAGTGAACTCGGTGTTATAATCACTTCTTCATAATCACATATCATCATATCATAATGCATTTCATTTCATCATATCATCGTATACGGTATCATACCATCGTATACAGTATCATCTTATCATGTATATCATCGTATCACACCCGGTTCACTGCGGGGCTCAGGGTCACAATGTATTGCTTTAATCTCATATGCATGCCTACATAAAGTATCCGGCCCTTTAGTGAGGGACTCGGTGAATGGAGTGGTGTACGTCTATAGCGTACCATCATAATATACATATGTACCCGGCCCTCTAAGGAGGGACTCGGTGTTCCTTCCTTATTTCACCATACATACAATCATATTACAGCCGGCCCGGGACTCGGTGAATAATCGTATCGTCATAATATATAACATATATCACACCTCACATACGGCATCATCTCCTCGTGCGTGGAACTATACACATCCGGCCCGGGATGCGGTAAAAAAAGTAGTAACACTATGCACGATAGCATATCCCGGCCCATCGTGGGACTCGAGGAAGGATGGGTTACAGTATGCACGAGTAGAGTAGTGAGAAACCATATGCAACTAAGTCATTATCTAAGACTCAATGAAACAGTCAAGTGAACCGTCACCTGAAGACTGGGGGAGTAATTATCCGAGGTATCCCTTTAGATGTCATTAGGGCTTACATCAGTTGGGGCCTCAAGAATCACAGACATGCATCCAGACAATGCCATATAGCTTATGCAATCAGAAACATGGTTTATGCAATCAAAGACACGATTATGCAATCAGAGACACAGTTATCTAGTCAAAGACTCAACTTATGCAATTAGATGCATTTACCATTTTAGAGCCTTTAAAAAGAGAGGAGCTGGTACTTTCACTTACTATTTGTTATATAGAAGGCTCGAGAATAGTATTTTGACTACTTTCAAACTCTTAATGTTCAAGAGTGACTACAAGTCACGAGTTACAATCAGAGCTCATAAATGGAAATACCTCTAAACCTATATCATATACCATTTAACTCAAAATTAAGCCATTCCAAAGAAAGAAGAAATAGGCTTTACATGTACTAGTTTTCATCACATAGAAGACTAAAAGGCAAGGACTCAGCTATTACAGAAGTTCTAATACCAAGAAGTAAACAAGAGCCTCAACTCATACTCAGGGCTTTACGAATGGATTGAATCCCAAATACCATATACATATCATTTATAACTTATATCTAAGACATGCCAAAAGAAAAGAAGAATAGCTCTACATATCTCTTCCAAAAACACGCCAAAGAAAAGCTTCACATACCTTGTATGGACTTCTCTTAATCACGTCCACATCATTGTCCTCGAAACCTATTTAACATGGAAGTAATGTAAGTATTAACAACCTTGTACTTTTCAGCAACTTAGACTACCCACGAGTATTCATAACATTCATCCCTTCGCTCGCCTTCTCGACTAGTTCCTTAACTAGTTAGGATGTTAACGAAAATCGGGCAGCACCTCCCCTATAATGTGCCCTATCCGAATTCCCAACCATTTCCTTAGAACCTGCAGCAAACCAACAATGCAACCAGCAGCCCATACATATACATATTACGACCAAAATTACACAATATAAACCCCCGACAATTAACTCGAAACTAAGATACCAAAACTAGAGTCTTTAATCTTTCTTTCGCGAATTCTTTAATTGCAAAGCGGAGGGTCATGTGGATGAAACCAGCAGCTCCCACACCTCATTTAGATAACTTTTAGACCCTGAAACACGCCACAACACAACCAGCAGCAGCCCCTACGCGTACAACACCTTATTTCGACAACAACTTAACTATAGCAATTCCAAATTTGTTTATTCCGAACTCTGAACTTTTCAAACCTTTTTCCCAACTTCCAGCAGCTCCTAAGGTGTGTAATACACCCTAAGTTAACCTCATAAACTTCAAATTAGAGGGGAAGAACTTACCTTTCCCGAAATTGACTAAACCTTGCCGAAATCGCGCCTCAGAATTTTATTTACGTGCTGAATCGTTGTGGCAGCTTGCTGTCTGATTTTTTGCTGCACAAAATCCTAATTTTATAATACTAATACTTCCATATCATTGTATTATACGCTAATTAATTAATTTATGGAACGAAAACGGGACTTACCTTATTTTTCTCCCAAGCCGTCGCAATTTTCTCCTTAGCTCTTAGGGTTTTCTTTTCTCACGTTGCTGCTGGAAATTTGATGAATAAGCTGAAGTTTGAAGACCCAATACTGAAGTATATCCATAATATACATACATATATGTGGTCCCAAGGGGTGACACGTGTCAGCCCCTAAGGATGACACGTGTCAAGCCATGATTGGCCACCGTGTCATGCTGCCAATTAGGGGCTGCCACGTGGAAGCGGGGTCCACCTCCCCCAAGAAGTTGCATCACCTAATTGAACCTAAGTAGGTGCATCACCTGCTTGCTTGAGGTGCTGCCACGTGTCACTTCTCCATAGGCTGCCACGCGTCGTCTTTTTCCCTTCCTCGCGGGTTCGTAATCTCGTCTTACTTTAAGAGCTCATGTAATACGAACTACGTAAGCTTGCTATATCCTTAAGCAACTTAAGTGTATAAGACTCTTAACTTAGTGTCTTACATAGGTAAATCGAGTCCTACGACTCATTTCTTAGCCTCCAACTCTTTCCGGATTCTTATGACTCTATCTCCAACCTCCCTTCTCGCGAGGTATCACAATCTTCTTTCCTTAGAGTTGTTTGATAGTGTCGTAGCTTATCCGGCTCACATGACAGTGTCTAAGGAACTTAAGAAGACGTTCCGAGCTCAAGAGTGCGGGGTGTAACACAAAAAATCTCCATTTTCAACATGATCTCTTATAAAATGATGTTTAATATATATATGCTTGGCTCTAGAGTTATGCACGGTATACTTAGATAAACTAATGGCACTAGTATTATCACAGAAAATAGGAAGAACTTCATAAGATAAATCGTAATCAAGTAATTGATGCATCATCCATAAATCTTGCATTCTGCAATTTCCAACAACAAGATATTCAGCTTCAGTAGTTGATAAAAAAATTGAAGTTTGCATTTTACTATGTCGGGAGATTATAGATTGTCCTAGCAGTTGACATATTCCGCTAGTGCTTTTTTTGTCATTCTTATCACCTACAAAATCAGCATATGAAAATATCTAGTTAAATTAAAATTAGACGATTGAGGATACCATAGACCTATCTCAGAGGTACCGATGAGATAGCTTATTATTCTTTTAATGGCGTTCAAATGCAACTCTTTTGGAGAAGATTGAAATCAAGCACATTTGTAAACACTGAACATAATATCCAATTTACTAGCTTTTAAGTACAACAATGAGCCAAGCATTCTGCGATATAGTTTTTCATCCATGTCTTTTCTGGAATTTTCTGTTTTGAGGCTTGTTGTTGGACTCATGAGAGTTCCAAAAGCTTTTCCTTTATCGATTCCAAGCCTTTTTATTAATACTTTTGCATACTTACCTTGACTAACGAAGGTACCTTTAGAGATTTAATTGATTTGTAATCCGAGAAAGAATGTGAGTTCTCCCATAAGACTCATTTCGAATTCTCTTTTCATAAGATTTGCAAAATTCTCACACAAGGAGGAATTAGAACTTCCAAAAATAATACCATCAACATAAATTTGAACAATGTCTAAACTAGAATCAAGCCTTTTTTTAAGCAGGGTGGTATCATTGTTTCCTTATTGGAATTATTGAGAAGTAAAAAGGAGCTCAATAGTTCATACAAGGCTTTAGGGGCATATTTAAGACTATAGAGAGCTTTAGAGAGTTTAAAAACATGATACCAGCAGGAAGGATTTTCAAAAATAGGGGGTTGTTTAACAAAAACTTCCTCATTTATGAAACCATTTAAGAATGCAGTTTTAACGTTCATTTAAAATAACTTCAATTTATTAAAAGAAGCATAAGCAAGAAGAATGCAGATGGATTCTAAACTTGCATTAATGGAAAAAGTTTCATCATAGTCGGTACTTTCTTGTTTTGAGTATCCTTGGGACACTAATCTAGCTTTATTTGTGATCACTTTTCCTTTTTCATTTAATTTGTTTCGAAATACCTATTTGGTTCCAATTACAGAGTAGTTCTTTGGTCTTTTAGTGAGGACCCAAACTTGATTTCTCTAGAATTGTTCGAGTTCTTCCTTCATGGCTTGAACCCATGATTTATCTGTTAAAGCTCCGTCAACCTGTTTGGGTTCAATTTGAGATATTAGTGCCACTGATGCTTGCTTCTTTAATGAGGCTCTGGTCTTCATTCTTTTATTTGGATCACCAATGATAGAATTATTTGGAAAACTTGCACTGTGTCTCCATTCTGTAAGAACATAAATTTTCTCTATGTTGATAGTCGACTCACTTTTAGTATTATTCGACTCTGTCTAAATATTTTGATCTGTAACTTTAGAAACCTGTTGAGATGAAGTAGTTTAGGGGGATATTTTTTCTTCAGAAGCTAATATATCAGAGACTTGCATACTTGGATTAGTATCATCAAAAACAACATGAACATATTCTTCAACACTTAAAGTTCTTTTGTTAAAGACTCTGAAAGCACGACTAGAAGGAGAATATTCAAGAATATACCCTAATCACTTCTGGGATCGAACTTTCCCTAATTGTTCTAATCATTATTATGGATATAGCATTTACATCCAAAGGGATGAAAGTAACTAATATTATGCCTTTTTCCTTTCCACAACTTTTAGGGAATCTTTTCCAGAATTGGTCTGATCAGGCACCTGTTCAGAATATGACATGCAATACTTACAACTTCAGCATAAAAATGATTTGGCAGACTTCGATCAAGTAGGAGAGTCCTTTCTGTATCTCTGAGAATTAGATTTGTTCTTTCTACGACTCTATTTTGTTGAGGTGAACGAGGAGAGGACAAGTTTTGAGTGATACCATGTTTACTACAGAATTTTTCATAGAAGTTATTTTGAAATTCTCCTCCCTGATCACTGTGAATTGTGGAAATGAAATAACCTTTTTCTCTTTGAATTTTTCTACAGAATACTTCAAAGTTAGTAAAAGATTCATGTTTATGTGATAAGAAAATAACCTAGGTAAATCGAGAATAATCATCAACAATAAAAAATCATATTATAGTTTTTAGATAGTCCTTTTTTATATTTGGGGATGAGTCAGCTGACCTTAATAGGTTAGACGACTTATGAACCAACCTAGGAGCGGAGGTAGGATTTATGTCCCCTTTCTTATATTTTTCTATTTGTTATTTATGATAAGGCTTGGGGGTGATACTCAACCCCTGACTGTGCACTAGAAGTGGGAGCCTCATATAGGGTCTGTTCCCATAAAAAAAAGACTTTCTATATATCAGTCATAACATCGGGGGAATCCTCTAACTCTTGATTAGTCTGAAGGGCATAAAATCTATTTTGGTGCTGACCGCCACCTAAAGTAGCAGCATGCTCATATGGATGATCAATAGATTGAGTCTAAGTGTGGGGAATAGAACCACTGCTACCCTTGTTTGCATTATGGCCTGACATCCCACACTTTTAGCACACATCCAATCCCGCTAAGACCTCTCCCCTATGGTTTTTCCCATATTTCTTGTACAAAGAAACAACTTGACCACTCGGAGATCCTCTTTTTGACTTAGGATTTGGAACCTTATCCTTATCAAATTTTGGAGCCAGAGTTATAGATGAGGCTTGGCTGGAATAGCTTTGATGAAACTAAGGATGGACACAATTTCCGAACCTACCATGAGAGAAGTTACCCCTATCAAATCGAGCCCTCTTGGACTCCCCTTTTTACCTTTCCTTTAACTTTTCCTCCTCAATTTGTTCAGCATGCATCATGAGCCTTGAAATATCCATCTTTTTGAAGAGCATGGTGGTTCTACATTCTTGGATAACTAAATTGGGCTCACCCAAAAAAACTTACTCATACGAGCTCTTGGATCCGCAATAATGAAAGGAGCATATTTGGACAATTTAGTAAACTTGAGGGAATAGTCCCTCACACTCATGTTACCTTGGTGTAAATTGATGAACTCTCTCACTTTTGACTCTCTCAATTCTAATGGAAAGAATCGGTAAAGAAAAGCATCTTTGTACTCCTCCTATTTAATCGGACCATCATCAACACCTCTCTCACCCTTCCATTGCTCATACCACACTTGGGCAACCTCTTTTAGTTTATAAGTTGCCAAGTCTGATTATTCAATTAGGCTAACACCCATGATGCCAATATAAGGACCTCAATAAATCATCCTTTGGTGCCCCATGCTTTGGTGACTAGATTAAGAGCTCAAGAGTCTAAAGAAAATACCCCCATTCATTTAAGTTCCCCTAAGATCACTACTAAATAAGGTCTACCTATTGTGGTATTCAATAGAGAGGACTTTATAGTTAAACTAGCTGCTAGATGCAACTATACTCTTATTGGGAAGTTTACCAACACTGTGCCAAAAATTGGACGTTATTAGGAAGGAGTTCATCCTTCAAACTGACTTAGAGGAGGTGTTAAAATTGCACATTTCAATGGTAGACACCTGTATATTGATCTTGATAATGAATATGACCATTCAACAGTGTGGTCTAAAGACAAGATGTATATAAAAGGTCAACTAATGAGGCTTCAATTCTGGACTTAGGGGAAAGAGCGAAGAGCAACTGAAGTGAGCAACCTCAAACTTCTGGATTGGAGCATCACTAAGGCTCAAGTGTACCCTCGGATTACAACTGTAGCAAAACTTCGGAATATGAAAGATGTCATAGTTTTCAATGGGAGACTCCTTTGGTTCCTATATGGGCTATCTTGCCTGAACTACCTTGGCACTGTTATTGTCTTGAAGTGTTAACTCCATTACTATCTCCTATTGATACAGTTTTTTTTGGATTTGGCCACTTACAAGAAAACAAGGGGTAGCATAGCCAAACTAAAGGTTCAAATTGATCTTACTAAGCAAAGAACCCAACATGTGTGGATGGGGTCTGATAAAGATGAGAATGGCGAGGGAAGGTGGTAGCCAGTGCAATATGAATGAGTACCTGAGTACTGTCAATATTGCAAAAATTAGGGGCATATCACTAATGCTTGTATAATGAGAATAAGGGATGAGGAGAAAAGCACAAGAAGAAGCTGAAAAGAGAAAAACCAACCTAAGGAGCAATAAGCCAAAAACATGACTCGGGAAGAGGAAAAAGACCAAGAACAATAGGGGTGGCAAACTCAAAAGAGGAAAGGTAAGATGGATGGACAACTTCATCAATAGGAAACACAACAGCATAAAACACAAGGCATGATTTCACATGGGGAAAACTCTGAACTTTCCCAACACAGTACCAGAAACAACCAGCAAGAAAGAAATATGTAGCATATAGGTATGAATCCTAACTCTAAATCTAATCATTATAATGGCCAAATATGTAATATTGACTCTGCAGTCCAGAGTCAACCACCCCTTCCCCATAAAAATTCAGACCCAAGTTCCCATAATCTTATGTAGTAGGTTGTTCATGTGAATGAAACTAGCAGACTTGTATACATGCAACAAGGGTCATAACATGGCTGCCAGAACTGATCTAAATACTCTTTTGGATAATATAGATTGCAATAATACAAAAGGAAAAGGCTCAAGTATTGAATCAATGCTCCCACACCCTCATAGCTCCCCCAATAATTTTTGTGTTAAATATTATTGCTGAAGAAGTTGTTGGAGGTATGGATGAGAGAATACAGGAGACACCCACTAACCTGCAGAAAAGGGATACCAAGGAGAGGGAAGTTCTCTTGACTGACCTTAGGAAAGACTCTAGAGTCCCTGGTACCACTAAGCATGATTCCAACAACTCCAATATACAGGTGCAACAATCTGACCACCAGGGTTCTAAAGACAACTTTCAGGATAATGAGACCACTATGAGAACTCCTATAATCAGTCAACATATTCAGCGTGTAAGTCCTCAGATTTTGAATAACAAAAATATTATTGCATTGAGTAAGAAAAAGAGAGATGCATTAAAGAAAAGGCAAGTTATGAATGCCAAAAAATAGTCTAACAATACATAGCAAAGACTGAACTATGTTCTGGTTGAAGAACCACCAGGTATCTGTATGCCTCCTCTATAGATCCAAACCAATCCTACTAAGGAATGCCTACTTAAAAATTGAGCTATATCAGATGATTTGGATGATGAATACAGGGTTTCTAATTTTAAAGATGACGAGGATCCTCATCAAAGGGAACAAAATCATGATGAGGAAGAAGAAACCAGTGCCCACCTCTTGAAGGCATTTGGTTCCACCGTAGATATAACCATATAGGAGGAAGTGCAATAAGTCTCTGAAAAGAATAGTCCTTCACCCAGGGGTCTGCAGGAACAAAAGAAGAAGAAGAAACAAGATGCCACCACAAGTTTTGTCAATGCTATTTGCAAAATTAGCATCAACACAAGGTCAAAATCCCTTAAGTTTTGATGATTAGTACAATATGCTGGAATGCAAGGAGTATTGATACTTAAGGTGCATTAGACAAACTTCAAAAACTCAAGGATTATCACAATATTTCCATATTGGTAATTCTTTAACCATTTTCAAACCAATCTCTTCTCAATGTTTGCAGGCTTCGGCTTAGAATGGATAGTTCCATTCATAACTCTAATAATAAAATTTGGCTTATTTGGAATCAAGAAGTGGATTGTTCCATTGTAAACCAAGATGAACAATAAATTACTTTTCAGATTAAGCATGTTGCATGTCCTATCACCTACCTCATAACCTGTGTTTATGCCAAATGTAAGGATCACCTAAAAAGAGATCTTTGGGAGAAACTTCTGCAATACTCTAGTTGTGACAAACCATGGTGTAACATATGGTACTTTAATATGATCATTGACATTGAATAAAAGATAGGAGGCCAACCTTATAATATGAATAAAAGTTTTGAATTCATAAGTGTTAGTCAAGCTTGTAGACTCATAGACTTGGGTTTTCATGGTGCAAATTATACTTGGTGCAACAATAGGGATAACGATGCCAGGATTTGGAAGAGACTTGATAGAGCTATGGTCAATGATTGGTGGTTAGAAATGATCCCTATGACAACTATAACTCATCTAGCTTCCACTGGATCAGACCATTGCCTATTGTTCATGAAGTGTGCAGAGAGACAGCGTAATGCTATCAAATATTTTAAGTTTCTACACTATTAGATTGACAATGATAGGTTTCTTGATGTTGTGAAAACATGTTGGCAAAGACCTGCTGCAAGAAATCCTATGAGAAGATTTCAGGAGAAAATGAAAAGAGTGTCCAGCACTCTGAGAAATTGGTCAAGATAAGAGTATGGGGATATTTTTGCTTCCATCACCGAGTTTAAAGCAAAATTCAGAGATACTGAGAATGAAATTATCAAATGTTACACAAAAGATAATAGAACCAAGCTAAACCTGACCAATGCTCAATATATCAGGTTTCTGAGGTGGAACAGTCCATCCTTAAACAAAAAACACAACTTAAATAGTTTAAGGAAGGGGATGCTAACTCAAACTACTTCCATGCTATCATCAGATGGAGAAGAAGAAGGTTGTATATTCACAAAATTAATGATGACCAAGGTAATGTTCTTCAAGGTGATGTAGAGATTGCTAAGGCTGTGTGTGATCATATTGAAAAGATATTTACTGGGGATAGCAAGAAGATCAATGAAGATATAGTTAACTACATTCCTAGATTGGTCAATGACCAACAAAATCAGTTGTTGCAAGAGGTACCTACAAAGGAGGAGTTGAAAAGAGTGGTTTTCTCTATGAGTGCTACCTCACCTGTAGGTCCTGATGGGATGAGTGGCATGTTCTTCAAGGCTTGCTGGGACATTATCAGTGAGGATTTGTTGGAGTTGATTCAGTACTTCTTTAATGGCCATGAAATTTTTAAATACATCTCCCATGCATGTTTGGTTCTACTCCCAAAATTAGACCGTCCTAACAAACTAGCTGACTTTAGACCTATTCCTCTCGGAACTTTACCAGCAAAATAATCTCCAAACTCATCAGCATCAGATTTGCTCCCATTCTCCCTTGCCTTATCTCAGATAATCAGTATGGATTTGTACAGGGAAGAAGCATATCTGAGAATATCATGTTGGCTCAAGAAATCATCCATAACATACAGAAGCCCAAAATTGGTGATAATGTGGTTATTAAGCTTGACATGGCTAAGGCATATGATAGGGTCTCTTGGTCCTTTATTTGTCTTGTCATGAGAAAGATGGGTTTTGGAGAAATATTTATTGACATGGTATGGAGAACAATGTATAAAAATTGGTACTTAGTCATTATCAATTGTAGCAGGCATGGTTTTTTCCATTCAATAAGAGGCCTCAAACAAGGAGATCCCCTCTCCCTGCTCTCTTTATTCTTGGTGCTGAAGTATTGTCCAGAATGCTAAAAACCCTTCATTACTACCTTTATACTGGTTTTCAAATGGAAAAAAAGATCCCTCAAATTAACCACTTGAGTTTTGCAGATGACATTATCATTTTCACCTCAACTTCCAAGTTCTCCCTTAAACTGATCATGAAGACATTGCAGGTGTATGAGGATACTTTTGGGAAACTTATTACTAAGGACAAGAGCCAAATATTGATCCCTCCTAACACCCCTACTGATACAATTGAAAAGGTTGCTTCCATCACAGGTTACAAATGTACACATAGTCCTATTACTTACTTGGGATGTCCATTGTACATAGGAAGGAAAAGGATCATCTATTTTACAAGTATGGTTGCAAAAGTGATTGCTAAAATCCAAGGTTGGCAGACAAAAATGCTGAATTATGGGGGTAAAGACACTGGTTGAATCAGTGCTTCAGTCACTCCCTATACATTTATTGTCTACTATAACCCCTACTAGGACTACTTTAAAGTAGATCAAATAATTTATTGCTGATTTTTTCTGGGGTTTAGATAAAGAGAAAAGGAAGTACCACTGGGCCTCATGGGAAACTCTTATCTTACCATATGAGGAAGGAGGTATTGGTGTCAAAAAATTGGAAGATATTTGCCTAGCCCTGCAATACAAGAACTGGTGAATATTCAGGTCTAAGAGAACTTTATGGGGAGATTTCTTTAAAGCTAAATATTTCCAAAGAGCCCACCCTATCATAAAAAAGTGGAACACAGGCCAATCGCTCATATGGAAGAACATAATAAAGAATAAGGATGATATGGATCCTCTATACAGTGGACTTTGTACTCTGGGTGCTGCAGTTTCTGGTGGGATGACTGGTTGGGAGTTGGTCCTTTAGCCAATCACAATAAATATATTCCAAGGCTCAACAACTCTACTGTCTCCATGTTTCTGAGTAATGGAAGATGGAATGAAGAGAAAGTCAGACAACTAGCTCCCCAACACTTGATCCAAATATTTCTCGACATTAAAATTAGGTTCCAGCAAGGTACTCTTGATCAGGCTCACTGGAAGCTGCAGTCACATGGAAACTTCACCTGCAAATCAGCTTGGGAACATGTGAGAAAGAAAAAGAGCAAGACTTTGACTGATACTTTGACTTGGCATAATAATATCCCTTTCAAGGCTTTATTCTTTCTTTGGAGGGCCCTGAGATACAAACTTCCTACCAATGAAAAAATTACTACTTTTGCGGTACCACCAGCAGTCTGTTCTTGTTGTTTCAGACATTTCTTAGATAATATAGACCATATTTTTGCATCAAAAAGATTTGTTAAGTACATTTGGAAGCACTTCTCTAGCTGGTTGGGGATCCTGCATATTGACAGTCCTCTGAGGAACATTTTAATGAAATGGTGGACCTTTAAGCCTAACAACTCTAATCAACAACTTATCCTTCAAGCTACTCCCATATTCATATGTTGGAATGTGTGGAAGAATAGATGTTCTAGTAAATATCGGAGGAAGAGGTCCAGTACTACCTGAGTAATCTTCTCCACTATCAAAGACTTATATATGTTGATCTCTACTATGTACCCTTGTGTGGGTTGGCCTAGTAATTGGAATGAACTAGTTATCATGATTGAAAATAGCATACATGAGATGAGAGTAATCAAAGTATGTTGGGCCAAGCCCCCTCCCACCTTGGTCAAACTTAACACAGATGGTAGTGCAATTGATAATCTAGGAAAGATAGGGGCAGGGGGATTCTGAAGGATCATAAGGGTGTGCTGATTTATGTATTTGCCACTCCCTTAGGCTTTGGTTCCAATAACCAAGCTGAAGTGCAAGCAGCAACTTTTGGCATTTTGTGGTGCTTACAACATGGTTACAGCAGGGTACTCCTTGAAGTTGACTCTGGTCAAGTGGCTCCAACATGACATCAAGCCTCCATAGAGCTTCCATAGCTACATCATTGAACTGCAGGAATTGGTTAAGCTGATGGAACTCTTTGACTGCAGACATGTCTTTAGGGAATCTAATTTCCCTACAGACACCCTTTCAAAGAAAAGCCACATTGTTGATCACACACAATATTACTACAACTATCACCAACTTCCAAAAGAGACTAAGGGGTACTTCAAAATGGACAAAGCTGGAATGGCTAATTTCAGGAGAAAGAAGATGAAAAGGACCAAACAATCCCCTTAAGGGATCTGTCTAGCAAGCTATAATTTTGGGTTTCTATTAGGGTAAACATAAAGTCCACCACCTACTTTGCATGCTCCCACAGTTCTTAGAACTTAGAATACCTCATTTATCTTATTTTCTACTTAAATAGGAATAATGTAGGTTCCTCTCTTTTGCCAATTTTGTGCAGGTATACTACAGAGCTGCAGCAACTGATCCAATTCCTAGAGTTCTTCCAATGCAAACATAATCAAAAGATGATGGAGTTACCTTCTTGGACCATTCACAGGTGTACTATAGAGCTGCAGGTTGTGGTCCATCTTCCAATGCACAAATGTCTTCCGAGAAGCAAATTTCACTATAGACATATTGTCTAAGTAAAACCATATATTGTAGAATATACAACACTTCTACAATCTTCATCAACTTCCACAAGAAACCAAAGGCTACTTCAAGTTAGACAAGCTAGGGATGGCAAGTTCTAGAAGAAGAAAGATAAAAAGGATCAAACAACCACCTTGACTTGTTGTATTTTGAATTTGATATAGAAGTCTCTAAATTCTCTATGTGTAATTTTTGCTACTCTTTCCTGTTCAATTTAGTTATATCTTATGTTCGGTTAAAGCTCCGTTGAATAGGTCATAAGTGTCATATTTTCTTTTTATTTTACATTAAAAGGGGAGAGTCTCCCTTATTTAAAGTTTTCATAGATATTTGTATTGAGACAAGTCCTCTCTTTTAGGTGATTAGTATCTAGGATTACATTTTGATAGTATCAGGGATGAGTCGATAGACCTTAATAGGTTAGTTGAATTATCAACCACCTAGGCTCGGAGGTAAGGTTTATGTCCCCCTCCTCTATACTTTTGCTACTTTCTATTTATGCTAAGGCCTGTGGGTGTTGTAAGCCTCAGACCCACTCAAGGGTCATTAAAATAAAAATAAAAAACAGAAAAAGACTTGATCTTCTTGGAATGAACCCTAGCTTTCTAGATGAAGAGGAACACTTGAGGGAACTTGAGAGATAAGGGTTTGGGTCTTCGAACTTGAGTGAGAGTGAATGAGTGTAGAAAGGATTTAGGGTCTATTAGATAGGTGATTTTTTCCCTCAAAATGACCTCACTTTGAGTTAAAACACAAGGAAAGAAGAAAATGTCCCTTTTAAAAATCTGGCCGGACTGGCTTCACGGAAACCCTTTACGGTCCGTGGTGCTCACCACACCCCATGATAGGGTCCTATCATATTTGACTTAGTAAAGGTGTTTGGGAGTTTGTAGGAAGGGTCTTCGAACTTTTTTCACGGTCCATGAAAGGCATCACGACCCATGAAATATGGTGGTAGTGCAGGTGCTGCAAGAGGCCTGCACAGTGACTATCATGGAAACACACCACGGTCCATGGAGAGCTCCATGGCTCGTGGTAGTCTTCCATGGTCCTCACCTTTGAATGTTTCCAGAGAACTTTAGGGAGAGGTCACCTCGGAGGGTACTACGGTCTGTGGTGCTCATTCAATTTTTGGTCCCTCATTTTTGTTCCTTCCCTACAAGTTTGATTCACTGAATCTCCACCATGGTCCTAGTGATTACCAAGGATCGTGATGACCATCTGTGGTGGATGAAATCTTCTCTCCTTTTTGAATTCTTTCTCCCACACACCTTTTTTTCCCTCTTTTGTCGAGGAGGAAAGAATAATCTTTCGAGCACTTGTGTCAATTCTTTGCATTTTTGTGAGCTTTTATCCTCTATTCCTCATTTTAGGACTTTCTAACTTTTGGGGTCTTACAATATCTCCCTCTTGGGAAAATTCATCCTCGAATGAGAATCATTAGAATATAAGAGGACACATCACGAAGACTAGCAACCCAACATGAATATAATGACAATTGAATTGCATAACACATGAGATCTTTAATCTTAACATAAAACATTTGTTTAAATATTTAATTTCATGAACATGCATGCATATAAAGACTTAGGAGAACAGAAACATAGGAGTCTTAATCATTTAAGCATAAATAACTTAGTACTTTAAGGCTTGAGTGGAGTGAAAGAGATGAGGGTAACGTTTCATCATATCCGCTTCCGCTTTCCATGTAGCGCTTTCAACTTGTTGATTCCTCCAAAAGAACTTTAACAGATGCAACTTCTTTGTTCTTGAATCTCTTAACTTACCGATGCAAAATTTCAACCGAGACCTCTTGATAGTTTAGGTTTTCTTCGACATTCACTACTTCCAAAGGAAAAATGAAACTAGGATCACCCACACATTTCCTCAACATAGACACATGAAACACCGGATGAACCATGGTCATTTCCAAAGGCAACTCAAACTCATAGAAGACCTTACAAACCCGTCTAAAAATATTTTAAGGCCCTACATACCTAACGCTCAATTTTCCTTCCTTACCAAATAGATATACACCCTTCAAGGGTGAAACCTTTAAATATACCTAATCATCCACATTAAACTCAAGATCCCTTCTCCTAGTATCAGAATAGGATGATTGATGACTTTGACCCATCTTCAACCTTTCTCTAATGACTCTCATCTTCTCTAAAGAAAGAAGCACCAAATTGGGACACAACAAGGTCATTTCACCAACTTTAAACCAACCAATAGGAGATCGACATCTTCTCCCATACAAAGCTCAAACGGCGTCATCTCAATGCTTGAGTGGTAGCTATTATTGTAGGTAAACTCAATAAGTAGTAGATGATCATTACGACTTCTTTTGAACTCCAACACAAAAACTCATAACATATCCTCGAGCATCTAAAGTGACTGTTTTACTTGCCCATCAATTTGAGGATGGCATTCGGTGCTTAGCTCACCTTGGTAAAAAGACCCCTTTGAAATGATCTCCGAAAGTAGGAAGCAAATTAGGTACCATGATTTGAAATAATCGACAAGGGAACACCATGCAACCTCAACAAGTCCCAAATATATAACATAGAATAGTCCTTGGCACTATAAGGGTCTTGACTGATAGAAAGTGAGCTAACTTAGTCATTCTATCAACAATCACCCAAATTGAATCGTGACATTTCTGAGTGTGAGGCAAACCCACTACAAATTTCATATTCACATCTTCCCACTTCCAAGAAGAGATTTTAATGTCTTCTCATAGGCCACTAGGACTTTGATGTTCGGCCTTAACTTGTTGGCAATTTGGGCATTCAGCCACGAACCTTGCTATGTCCTTTTTCATGCCCACCTACCAATAGATCTCTTTTAAGTATTAGTATATTTTAGTCGGACCAGGATGAATAGAGTATGAAGAATTAAGAGCCTCCTTCGAAATCAAACTCTTTAGGCTATTCACATCCAGAACACATAATCAGCCTTGGTAGTGAAGTAACCATCTCCCCCTTATGAAAAGACCTCTACCTTCTTTTCTTTTACCAACCTCATTAACTCCACTAATGTTAGTTCAAGGTCTAGTTTGGACTTAACATCCACCACCAAAGATGATTCGGACCCGTTATGAAAAACTATACCACCATCATCGAAACCACTCAACTTCACCAGTAGTTTAGCCAACTGAGAACATCCATTACCAATTCCCTCTTTCCTTCATCAACATGAGCCATACTTCCCATAGAAACTATACTAAATTCATCGGCAACCACATTATCTTTACCCATAAGACAATACACATTCCTGTCATAATCTTTAAGAAGTTCAAGCCATCTCATTTGCCTTAGATTGAGGTCCTTTTGGATGAACACATATTGGAGACTCTTGTGATCGGTGAACACATTGACATGTATCCGATAGAGGTAACGCCGCTAAATTTTTAGAGCAAATGCAACTGTCGCCAACTTAAGATCATGGGTAGGATAGTTATACTCATGCACTTTCAATTGCCTAGAAGTATAGGCTATAACCTTGCCATTTTGTATCAAGACACAACCCAAACAAATCTTTGAAGAATCACAATAAACCATAAATCTTTCTAATTCTTTCGGTAGAGTCAAGATAGGAGCGGAGGTAAGTCGATCTTTCAAAGTTTGGAAACTATTTTCACACTCATCCATCCATAGGAATTTTTCTTTCTTTTGAGTTAACTTTGTCATAGAAGATGAGATTGAAGAGAAACCTTCAACAAACCTTCTATAATAATCGGCTAGACCCATAAAGGTCCTAATGTCCAAACGAACAATGGTCTAGGCCAATTCTTGACCGCCTCTATTTTCTTAGGATCAACCTTGATCCCATCACCAGACACTATGTGACCAAGAAATGCCACCTCTTTCAACCAAAATTCACACTTACTAAATTTTGCAAATAATTGCATGTCCTTCAAGGTTTGAATCACAACCTCAAATGATTCTTATGTTCTTCCTCACCCCGAAAGTAAATAAAAATGTCATAAATGAAGACTACCACAAAAGCATTAAGGTAAGCTTTGAACACCCTATTCATTAAGTCCATAAACACCATCAGTGCATTTGTCAACCCAAATGACATCACTACAAACTCAAAGTGACCATACCTTGTTCGAAATGGCATCTTGGGAATGTCACACTCCCTTACCCTTAGTTAATGATAACCGAACCGAAGATCGATCTTGGAGAAATCACTTGCCCTTAGTAATTGATCAAAGAAATCATCTATACTAGGGAATGATTACTTATTATTAATAGTCATGTTATTCAACTGTACGTAGACTATCAACATTTGAAGGGACCCATCGTTCTTTCTTTCAAACACCACAAAAATACCCCATGGTGAAATACTTGGCCTTATGAACCCTTTTTCCAACAAATCTTTCAATTGTTCCTTTAAATCCTTTAATTTTACTGGGGCCATTTGAAAGGGAAGAATTGACATTTGGGAATTGAAACTTAAATCGATGAGTTCTAAAATCTATGGAAGCATAAGATGTATGTAACCAATCCATCCCATTTATGACATCAAAATCTACCACGTCAAGCTCTATGATATCACAAGGAACAACTCTATACAAGATAGACACGGGACAACCTTTATAGACGTTTTTAGCAACAACCGACTCACCAACGGGGGTAGACACCAAAAAGGATCTAATAGAATTTTGGGTGACACATCAAACCTATTAGCAAGAAATAGAGTAACAAATGACAAATTTGCACCCGGATCTTATAATGCATACACATCAAAAGCAAATACCATTAATATACCGGTAACAATATTTGGTGCTTCCTCAACCCCTTGCCTCCCATGCAAAGCATAAAAGAGGTTGGTGCATTAGACACCTCCTTGAGCTTATTGATCATGAGAAATTTGTCCTTGAGGCATGCCACCACCACCTCTAAATCTCTAGGATGATGGCCTGGCATGCCACACTTGAAGCATGCATTGGAGTCGGCTAAGCATTTTCTCTTTATGAGTTCTCCTACACTTCTTACAAGCGGGGAAAGCTTTAGCGCCAACATTCCATCTTGGAACCATTGGGTTAGAACCCTTGTCCTTGGTGAAACCTTGCCCCATGAATCATTGCCAACCTTGGCCATTACAATTACTACCAAAAGTGGACCTTTGAGAATTGAACCCTCCACCATCAATTCTATCTTTCTTGAACCCTCTTAACCTCTCTCTCAACTTCTCTTCTTTATTTTGTTCTGCATATGTCATAAGTTGGGAGATGTCCATTTCTTTGACCAACATGGCTATCTTGCACTCTTTGGATACCATGCTAGAAACTCTAGAAATGAACTTGCTTATCCTTTCCCTTGGATCGGAGACCATGAAGGGGCATACTAAGACAATTTGGTGAATTTGAGGGCATACTCCCTCACACTCATACTCCTTTGGCAAATATTGATGAACTCTTGGATATTTTCCTTCTTTAGATCGAAGGGAAACAAATGGTCTCAGAAGGCACCTTTGAACTCTTACCATTCGATAGGTTCCATATCATTACCCCTTTCAATGACCCATTGCTCATACCAAATCCTTTCCACACCCTTGAGTTGATAGGCCACTAGCTCGGCCTTCTCATGTGTAGGCACATCCATGATAGCCACTATAAGATAGACCTCATAAATGAACTCTATCGAGTCCTCATCTACCTTAAAACCATCAAACTCGGGCAGATTGATTTTTTTGAAGTCTCAAATCCTAGCAGCCAAAGTAGGCACTTGAGATGGAGGGGCAACGATTTGATTTCCTTGGTTGGTTACGGCTTGAGCCTACAATGTGATGATGTTATGAAATTCTGTATGTTTCACTCCCTCCTCAAGATGTGTATCTTTGGGAACCAGAGGAGCTTGAACCTCTTCAACAACCCCTTGCGAGGTGGAGGTACTCTTTTTTGAGGCATGATCTAGAAGACATAAAATGAGGCATTAGTTAAAGGAAGTCTTAGGACATTCTATGAATTTAAAAGAACTAAAAATTTTCCTTAACGTACCATAATCTTCTATTCATAGTTGTGGTATGCTTCACAATCATAAATAAGACCCTATTTCACACAGTATGCTGGACTCTGAGAATCATTCAAAACCTCAAGTTTTGATACCAAGTTTGTCACGACACAAGCGTAGGACTAGACATGAAATGGTGAATAATACACTTAGAGATACCTCACCCAAGCCTCTTAGAATTCTTGTATCTTTTCATAGGTAGTGAGTGACATTCAAGAACAACAAGCAGAAATAGAGGTGATAATGGGACTAAGGGATTCTACATAGAATAGGAGACAGAAGTCAAACTTAAACGTCATACATTCATGTCCAAGCATACCTCTACTAAAAGAATTAGAAGGGGCTAAGACATGTCCCTAGCTCACCCTCGAATATAGTGTCAAAAATACCAAAAGATGACCATAAGTCTATATATGTCATATGCAATAAAAGGAAAGGAGATATTATTCCTAAAACATGGGAACTCACCAACTATGTAGCCTTCAATATAATCAACTAGCCATATGGAGGAGAGTGTGGAGCAATACTGGTCCCTACATAGTGATATCATGTAGGCTGAAGAGTATGCAGTACTTTAAATTTACTAAGTATGTAGGCATGCATTAACATTAAGAAACATTAGAACATTTATATAACATAAATAGTGCAATGCGTGACTAATCAATCATATAACTAATATTTAAAGCATTCATTTTGTAGTACGATCACCTTAACCAACATTTAAGATTATGTGAGCTATTACATGGAATCCAACATAATCCCTTATATTGGCACAGGGAGAGTACTTTTCGAGTAGAACTCATCAACTTTAATCATTTATTTAACTTTAACTTTAGCGGATAGTTGTGGATCCACAAGCCGAATTAGCCTACAAAGGCTCTTATGTTGGCGCATAGTTAATGCAACATGAGACTTTACTTAAGGACCCCTTAGGTTGGATCTCCATCTACATGCTACATTCGGTGCTAGGTCAAATCCCATAAAATAACATGTAAATATCATAATAATATAAGCCTTCATATTACAATTGGGCCAAACTGGCTTTACAAAGACCTTTCATGGTCCGTGATGCTTACCACGGCTCGTGGTGGGAACCTGTGATGATTAACTTGGGAAAGGTTTTGGGGAGTTTGCAAGGACGGTTTCTAAATTTTTTTCATGGAGACCTTCAAGGTTTGTGAAGGGAATCACAACCTGTGAAATATGGACGTGGTGTAGGCCTTGCAGGAGGCTTGTAGTAAGACCACCATGGAAACACACCACGTTCTATGGAGAGCTCCATGGCCCATGGTGGTCATCCACAGTCCGTGGTGCTCACTACGATCTGTGGTTTTTCATTGTGGTTCCTTCCCTACAGGTTTGATTTTCTAAATTTCCACAAAAGTTGATCACCAAGGCCTGTGATGACCTTCTGTGGTCAGCACTGGTGTCAATTTTCTGCATTTTCCTGAAATTTCATCCTTGGTTCCTCATTTTAGGACTTCCTAAATTTTGGGGTCTTACAGATGACTTTCCTAAAACCAGTTGATGTGCATTATCTAGTGCAGGTTCCAGTAACTCTTCGCCTTTGTGTGCCTAGAAATACGATCATGGTAGAAAATAGGATAGGCCTTCCTGTTCGAAATCCAAGATCCATGTTTGCGAAGGCTTAAGGTGTAGGCCCTTTCCCTTCTTCACTCAAGCTGGTACCTAGCTGCGTTCGTGGAGGGCAGTTCAATTGCCTTTTGCGATCACAAGCGTGCCTCCATCTTTGCGATAACCTGGGATGGATCCTATTTAGGATTGTGGGCTTCCCCTTTTCATTCGCAATAGTCAATTTGACTTGTCTTTCAAATAAAGGGCATATCGCGATCAACTTCATTCTGAACACTTCAAAACATCATAACTCAAGCTACACACCTCCAAATTGGGCAATTTTTATTGCTAATTATCCAGAAAGCCTATGACCGCATTGGAATGTTTAGGGGTCATTGGAGAGCTTGTATTTGAGGTAAAACTCGTTCCAATGGGGCTTCCCTACCCTTGTGTTTCTGTTAATATAGTGTTTTCTTACATGGGCTATTTCTGTTCGATTCCAAGCTCGAATTGTGCCTATTGTCGGGATACAAGTTTTTGATTCAATGAGGACCCTTTTACGGGGTAAATTTTGGGATTCTTGGTGTAGGTTCCATAATTTCTATTTTAGACCCACTATTGGGTCCATCTCCAGTTGCTGAAATTTTTGTGTCTTAATTACTACATGGACATTGTGATCATATTGGTAATAGAACGGCAGTGTTCGCAGGTTGTCCGAAAGGGAAAAACTCCATAATTGTGATTTTAGAGAGAGTGCAATCATCTTTAAGGTAGGCTATGGCTTCCTGATCTTTGGATTGAGCTTGAAAATGGCAATTCATGTTGATTAGTTTGAATTTATGTTTGGCTGCTAGTTAATCAAGTTTATTTAGTAATCATGTTTTAAGTTATATTTATTGTTTTTGGGACTATTAGAATGTTTATTTCACTCTTTTCAATCATCCTTTCTTTTTGGACTTCATTTATATTTGTTTATCATTAGTTAATCTTGTTATTTTCCTTAGCCTAGATACAGGCTAGTATTGCATTAGACTTGCATTTTAGAGCCGATAGGACTTAGATTTGATCTGACATAGTTTTGGATGGCTTAGCTATCTGTAGACTGGTATAAAAGACTTGAATCTGATATTTGAGGATTAGCTAGGTGGTAACTCAGCTCTCATGAACCTTTATCAATAATTGCCTCGATGTTTGGCCTTGGGTGATTATTCCGTTGGGATTTAAGGATTAGTTGAGTTTTTAGAATTGGATGGGTTTGAGCTTGGAGTGATTTACTGATGTCACTCTATATGGGATTTCTCCATGATTGCTTGTGTTGTCCCAACTTCAAGGCATGGTTTTCGGATTTCTTCAGTCATGGTTTGACTCCTGGCATAGCTCTTTAGCTACAATTTGAGTCTTGGTGTATATCTTTAGCTACGGTTCGAGTCCTAGCACATCTCTTCAGTTATGTTTTGAGTCTTGCGTACCTCTTCAGCCACAGTTATAGTCCTTGTATATCCTTAACACTCTCAATTCAAGTCTGGGCATTACCCTTATTCATTGGGTTCAAGTTTTGACATGGTAATTCCTTTTTGGGTCTTTAAGGTGCCTTAGCCACGGTTCGAGTACGGGGGTGGCTTTTCAGAATGGAACATTCTAATCTCATTTGGTCACATCCTTTTTTCTTCTGTATACTCGTTGGGCTTATTTGGGTTAGCTTGAGTTTACTTAAACTTGCACACAAGTCACCTTCCAAGCTAATGGGGGCTCAGTAACATTATAGTTAGTTATTAGCTTGCCTTTTTGTTCTTTCCTAGACTTGTGTGCATTTCTTAGTAGAATTTCATTCATTGGACCTCTATATTGTTAAATCTCACTTTTCATGCTCAGTCGACCTATGATGTTGTAATGACTCTTAAGGTCATTTTAAGATTAATTCCTTCTTTTCATTATTTAGAGGGTACTATAGAGACCTCAAGTGATTTATGATTTGCTGGCATTGACATTTCGGTTGCTTGGTCATTCATTTAGGTTTTAGTCTCATTTCACTATTTTGGAGCTTTTAAAGCTTGAAAGTTGACTTCGGTTATAAAAATAGGTAAATGACCATAGAATATAATTTCGACGATTCCATCATCTTTGAAATTTCCAAATTAGGCTATTAGAATGGTCAATACTTGTATCAAGGCATTCGGTATGAGTTTGAGTCCATTTGGTATTTTAGCCTTTAAAATATTACCTAACGTTTACTTTGGTCAACATTCATTAAAAATGTGCTCGGATGAAAATTTGTTAGTGCGGTTAATTTTAAAGGTCAAGTTTGGTTTAGAACGACCTTTCATTCGCTTCCCAAAGGTTTTAGTCTAATCTTAAGGCACACTATGAAATTTGAGTATGGGACTCATTTTTCATTAAAATGACTACATATGGGTATTTTGAATGCGCCATTGAGTCGGGAATATTGAATTTGATGGGGTAATATATCTCATATGCGTGCACAGAATTTTGAACGAATCCTGAGCAACCCGTCGGAGATTTGGGATTTGGCCAAAGTGTTGCTACAGCACTATGCTGGTGCAGGATAATTTTTCCCTTCACGTCAGCGGGCAGAGGACTATATTAATGGAAGCCAAGGGAATTGGTCTCTATGTTCGCGGGACCCTTGCCCTATTTACGAAGGATGATTGAGTTGATTTCTACATTCGTGGAAGGTCTGTCGTGTTCATGAAAAACAAGGCATTTGCCTTGCGCATTGGGAAAGTACCCTCCTCATTCGCAAAGGCCAAGTTTTGAGACTTCCGTGTTCATGGGCCACTTAGGCAACATTCATGAAGTCCAAATCCTTTGTCTTTTAATGGAGACCAAGGACGAATTTCAAGTTCATTTCCCAAAATTCAAAAGGCCATATCTCTCTCATTTCTTGTCTAAAATTGGTGATTGAAAGAAAGGATTGCGGGTAATATTTTGGAGATTGTGTAGGGAAACTATCGGGAAGGCATCGTTTGAGGTAAATATCACTAATTAGTTATTTCCATGGTGATCCTTTTAGCTTAAATTTATGATTTTCTTGCATGTTTAGTTTGGGGCTGTATCGAGCTCCGAATTGTGTTACATTTTAGAAAATATGTTTGGAGATGTGTTTAGGACCTTTTCAGGGAGTCAATTCTGAAATTACTATAGTGGGTCTCATATTTCCCTTTTTGACTCCAAAATTTGTATGTCTCCTATTTTAGTAATTTTAATGTCAAAATGAACGTATTAATGTTGTGTACCTATATTTATAATATGACAACATTTAAAGTCTGTTCAGAAGGGAAAGCTCTGGTTTAGTGATTTTAGAGCACGCGTGAACAACCTACTAGTAGGCTACGGCTTTCTCCTCTTTAGATTGAGATTGAAATGTTATTTCTTGTTGATTAGTTGGAATTTGGGTTGGTAGTGATTAAACTATTCTTAGACATTTAGAAATTATGTTTCATGCTTAGTTTGAGATTCTATTGGGTACTTGGGAGCATGCTTCTTGCCTTGTTGGTCATCCATGTCTTGTGGTGTATTTGTATACTTTATTTATTGTATATTTGGAGCATGTTTGACTTTAGCTTAGCTTTGATTAGGGCTTGCCTTAGAAATGCATGATTTTGACCCGATAGGCCTTAGTTTTGCCCCGACGCCATTTCAGCCAGCTTAGAGCGTAATAGACTCATCTAGAATAGTTGACTCTGGTAGTTTGAGCCTTATCTACGTGCTACTCTTGCTCCAATGTTATTCTATCTTTACTGTCCCGATTCTACAACTTTGCATGTTTTACAGCAACACTGAGTTCCATTTCATGATTCAAGATTGGTTTTGGGTCGGCCTAGCTTATTTCAGTTATTAGGCTAGATGTGGACGTCATTCCATGGATATTTGTTACTATAGACCTTTGGAAGCACTTTCAACAACTACATTGATACTTATGGTGGGCATCAAGGTTCAAGGTCTTGCCTCTACCAGAGCGATACCTTTGGTGGGCATACAAATTCAAGGTCTGGCCTTGACCACATTAATACTTTTGGCGGGCATCCAGATTCAAGGTCTGGCCTCGACTAGACTGGTACTCTTGATGAGCTTCCGATTTAAGGTCTGAATTCTGTACTTCCAGACTCTATTGGTTATGGTTAAGGTTTTGGTACTACGTTCTTTAGCTTTGGGACTTGCGGGTTTAGTTCTCATTAGTTTAAGCTATGTTGTGTACCCATCAGAATTATAGGGATCCGCTCGGGCTTTTATTTAAACTTTTGCATGAGGGTACCTTTTGGGCTTATTGGGGGTTAGTTAGTTGTAGTTAGCTTGTAGATTACTTTAGTTAGGATCTTTTCTACAGTTGTGTGCATTTCATTACTTTACTTTAGAATTTCGTTCTTGACCTTGTTTTGTCCTATTCTTCCTTTTCATATTTCTTTTACCTTTTCAAGCTTATGACGCCTACTGGGTATCAGTTGTTTTGGTACTCAAACTACACTCTGCATTTATTTTTGTAATGCACGTCATACCACTAGTGGCCAACATTGATTCGACCTTGGAGAAGTTTTATCCGGAAATGGGAGTGAGCACTTGGTATTTTGTATATTTTGTTCTCTATTCGTGCATATATATATATATATATATATATATATATATACATGACTAGTTTTTTATTTTTGAGACAAGTCTTGTTTCTATGGTCCACTTTTGAGATTTGTACTATTTTTGTTTAGTCAGCTATGTACTAGTAACTACTAGGTTCTGGGAGGGATTAGTTATATATATTTATTTTCTCTTGTCTTCCACCTATCTATTCTTTTTATATTATAATTTCTTATTTGTGTGTAGTTTCTACCCTTAAGCCCATTACTAGTCTTTTATTTTGGGTTACGGGTTGACTTACCTTTTGGTGGGTTAAGTAGGTTCCATCAAAACTCAAGAAATTGAATTGTGACAGATGCCTACTGGATACCTATTTGGTACTCATACTACACTTTACATTTATTTTTGTGATCATGGCATTTCATACCTCTCTCCTTCTGATTAATTTTTGGCTAGTCTTTTGTATTTGAGACGAGTCTATATCTTTTTATTCCACTGCTCGAATTTGTACATCTTGTTTCTCTTACATGTGATTACTAGGTTTTGGAATTTGATCTCATTTTGTAATGTATGTATTCTCTCATTTTTCCCTTCTTCCACTATGTTCTTTAAATTATATATATTATTTATTATTTCTATCCAATATGCCTGTTACTTGTTATTCTGGAGTATGGATTGGCTTATTATCTTGTGGGTTATGGAAGGTATCATTATGATTCAAGGAATTGGGTCCTCACATATACCGAATTGTTTATGAATCATAAATTAATTCACAAAGAACCATTTCATTTCTCTAAATGAATTAGGTATATTGACGTTTCTATTTTTAGTATTTAGTATAGTATAAGGTAATATTTTATGATAAGATTATTATTTAATAAATAATTTATTAATTATTATATAATATTTTAATTTAATATGGGATTAACTCTGTATTTGAAGCTTCTCACGTTTGGTATAATATGATAGAGAGAAGGAATTTGAATATTTCCACGAAAGATTTATGGGAAGTGAAGGTATTTTAACACTCCACATGTCATTTCCTTGTTGACTTTTGTGTGTCTCTCATTTATTTTCCCCTCTTTGGCCTTCCATTTTCCCTTTAGTCTTTACTCATTCCTTCATTTACCCCATCTCTCATGTTCCCTTCTCTTAGGCCCAGACCAACAAAAGAAAAAGAAAAAAGAAAAAAAAAAGAAAAATAAAAATTAATTAATCCCTTCCTTAGCTGTACTGGTGAAGATAATGGATTTGAGGAGAAACGGGTACTTGGTTCTTTTGTTTGTTTTGTTGGGCCATGCGAGGGGGGGAAATGTGGTGTTCAATGTGGAGCACAAATTTGGTGGGCGTGGAGGCTTGGGTTTGAAAGACCTCAAAGCCCACGATGTCCGTCGTCACGGTAGAATGCTCAGTGCAACCGACTTTCAATTAGGCGGTAGTGGTAGTCCCACCGGTGCAGCGTTAGTTTCTATATCAATTTAATTTATAATACAGTAGTGATCATGCCAAAAAATGATCATTATGCATGTTTATTACGAAGGCATGCAACAAACATTTTAAAATATTTTTATTTGTATTGAAAAGAAGTATTTGCTTTCTCTGTAATTATTTGTTTTTGCTATGTAGGTTGTATTTCACTAAGATTTCAATTGGGACACCTTCAAAGGATTACCATGTTCAAGTTGATACTGGAAGTGACCTCTTATGGGTAAACTGTGCAGGCTGTAACAAATGTCCAACAAGAAGCAAACTCGGGGTGTGTGTGTGTGTATATATGATCCTCTTGCAATATGTCTTTCATTTATATATATGTACACACATATATATATGTGTGTGTACATATATATATGTGAGTGAGTGTGTGTGTTTGTGTGTGTGTATTTATATTTAATAAATTTCTTATATAATAATGGTAATAGATAGAGATGACACAATATAACTTACAAGCGTCAACAAGTGGAAAATCTATTACCTGTGAGCAAGATGTTTGCACTGCAATGTTTGAAACAACTAGCTCAGACTGCAAAGTGGGAAAACCGTGTGAATATATTGTTACATATGGAGATGGTAGCTCATCTGGAGGATACTTTGTAAAGGATAACATTTATTTGGATCAAGTCTCTGGAGACTATAAAACATCACCCCTCCAGGGAAACATAGCATTTGGGTACGTAATTCGTCTTATTTCCTATATTTTATGTATATATGTATGTATGTATGTATGTATGTATGTTCTATACAAACATCTATGTTACCTGTTTTTTATCCAACATAGGTGCTCGTCTAAACAATCTGGAGAACTAGGTACATCTACTAATGCAGTTGATGGGATAATTGGTTTTGGAGCAGCAAACAATTCCGTCATCTCCCAATTAGCAGCTGATGGAACCGTAAAAAGAATGTTTGCACATTGCCTCAATGGAGATAATGGAGGTGGTATATTTGCTATTGGACAAGTAGTTGAGCCAAAAGTAAATTCAACCCCGTTACTCCCAAATCGGTATGTATGGCAAATGAATTCAAAGTGTTGTATGTGAAGTTTTATATGCAAAAAATATGATTCAGTGCTCAAAAATTTAGTTCTAATTTAACACTAATACTAGTGAAGTTCTATAACTTCATACTTGATATGTTTCTCTGCTCTTATTAATGTATTACACATGATATATTATTTGATTAAGATTTGTGCCCTAAAACTGCAACACATTATTAATGAAATAGAGGAGGTCCTATTTTTAGACTAAATTCTAACTAGGATACAAATACTAATAGATATTTCAATAAACACAAAACACCTCTCCTTTTACAGAGGATCAATTATAAATATGGTTTGAAGACGTTGTAAATGTGATTTGACTTTAACTACCACCTAATGGAGATAACAACAAAGGTTGTAAAGTGGGTAGTTAAGAGTGTAATGAGAATTGTGTGTGTGTGTATATATATATATATATACATATTCGAAAAAAGGAGAACTATTTTGGTGCTTAGTTACACAAGCAGTAGGACATCTAGTTAGAAAAAAACATACTAAGATGATAAATGATGATTGAATTGAAATGCTTTAGGGAACATTATACTATTTCTCTCAAGGATATTGAGGTTGGCGGTGAAGTTCTAAACATTCCATCTTCCATATTTGAGTCGAAGTCCAGTAAAGGAGCAATAATTGACAGCGGGACAACCTTAGTATATCTTCCAAGCAAGGTCTATAATGCTCTCCTGATCAAGGTAACCTCAACTCGGAATTACATTTATTTCTCCTTTACTACTTGATTTTTTCATTGTTTTATCCTTCTCTAGCTTATGGCAAAACAACCAGAGTTAAAGACTCACCATCATGACGGGGACTTCGATTGTTTTATGTACAATGGAAAGTAAGGTTCTGAGAAATTGTAAAATTTATTTCTACTGTGATTTACCCAATATTGGTCTAATCAGCTGGTATGGTGCAGTGTTGACGATGATTTCCCAGTTGTATCGTTTTACTTTTTGGAAAATCTTTCTTTGACAGCCTATCCCCATGATTATCTTTTTAAAATTCGTGTAAGTAATCTTTCTATGCATTCTATCTCTTTTGGATTACATGACCTCCAGCAGTATATATATGCATGTGTTTGTCTAACCACTATGATTTTTTTTGATTTATTTCTATATTATTCATTTTATGCAATAGGATGGGGTAAGATCTAAATAAATGTCGACAAGTTTTGGTAGTAGGCTGTAGGGGTGATTTTTCCAGCATAGATAACATCTGAATTATCAGCCTCTTATATTATTAATGTTAGGGTCCAAATATACTCTTAACATGGTGTTATATTTGGAAAATCTTCACGGTTTATCCCCAAAAGCCACACACTATTAATATATCACACATTTTATGTCATTTTCCAATCTTTTTAGCTACCAATACGGGACACAACAATAATTAATCATTTATCTCATGGCTCAATATTGCAGGAAAATGAATGGTGTATCGGTTGGCAAAAGGGAATGCAAGGAAAGGATGGAGATGAACTTTTTCTATTAGGAGGTTTTGTTACCCCTCCCTCTTCTACATTTTCTAGATAAATAAGAAGAAAAATAGAAGTACTTGATAAATTTTGACTATGTTACTGCATTTAATGAAACTTAACATTTGCTTTGATGCAGATCTTGTGTTATCAAACAAACTTGTTCTATATGATCTTGAAAAAAAGACGATTGGTTGGACTCAATATGACTGTGAGTATAGTTATAATATATTTGGATTCGAATGTATCAATTTGTTTTCATTTTGAGTTAGATACAATGGTTAATTTTCAGGCTCTTCCAACATTAAGGTGAAAGATGATAGCTCTGGAAATGTGTATACAGTGGGCGCCCATAAGATTTCATCAGCATCTACAACCACTTCTACATTCTTCTTCTCACTTATCTCGTTCATAGTCTATTTCTTCAACTAATCCATCATGTACCACTATTACATATATACAACAATCCAACATTAATTTTTTATTCTTACAACAAATCGGTTTTGCTCTCAAATATTTATTCTTTCTTTTTGAATTAATATCATACACAGCTAATGCAATGGATGCTTTCCATTTCATCATCATTTTATTTTAATCTCAAATTCATCTAATGCCCTATTTGTTTTAATTAATAAGCGCATTGCATTTTGTGTCCATGAGTGAAACATTTAGTCATATAAATACTATTTTATTAAAAAAATGTGATTGAGCTACAACTATCATGATCAAAAGCTCGAGTCATGATTACACCTATTATCATAACCCACCAGTAGATAGACCAACCCATATCCCAAATGACAAGTAACATGCATATTGGGTAGAATCAATAATCAACAGGAACATAAAGAACAATTTCAATGAAACACAAATTGTTGCAGGCTCGATATCAATTCTGGCCACTAGTGCGCGAACCTACATCACGAAAAATATATTGAGTGTAGTGTGAGTACCAAAACAACAGGTACCCAGTAGGCATCATAGGTCGATTGAGCTAGAAAATCAAAAAAAATATGTAAACAAGAAATAAAGCAGAATAGTGGTTAAGAGCGGAAAGCTATTATGTAATAATAAGATGCACATGAGTGTATAAAGAACGAACTAAAGCAATCTAAAAATTAAACTACACCTAACTGGACCCCATAAGCCCAAAAAGTACACTAGTGTGCAAATTTAAATAAAAATTCAAACGGTCCCCCATAAGCTCTACGAATATAAAAAATAGCTATGACTAAAGAGAACTGAATCCGAGGACTCAAAACCAAAGTGTGCTAAACCAAAACCTCAACCAACACCAATAGCATCTGATTGAATGGAGGTCGTACCTCGCACTGGATGCTCCATAAAAGTATCCATGTAACAGACTTCAATTACCAAGTAGATGGGGTCGGATCTTGTAACACCCCCTAAAAATGTTATATATGGTGTTCCAATTCTCAATGAAAATGATATTGCTTCTGTATTTTGGGCATACCTCTTCATAGAATGGTCTATATTAGGTGATTCAAATTTATGAGTAACCCCAATATCATTACCTACAATTTTTGTGAGACCATATCTTAAGATTCGGAAGATAAGTAGGTCAAATAAATTAATATTGCAAGGTTGGTGTTGTGATAAAATAGAGTATTTGTAGAACAAAAATCATATCTCACGGTAAAATATTTCAAATCACTTGATTCTTGAACTACATGAAAGGAAACTTCTAGAGTTACAATTCATATGAAGACACCAAATCCTAATTAGGAAGTTATCTTGTTCAAATGTAGCTCCAAAAAATGGTATTCCGTAAAAAGAAGATTCATCTCACCAATCATAGAAGATCTAGATTCATTTGACATCACCCATGATATCAATAGTCCTACATTTGACATCACCCATGACATCACAATCCTCCATTAAATTTTTAGATTTTTCTTTATAATTATCTTAATTATTGTTAGGTCCCTCCTCCACACCTATAAATACCCACCTTATTTCATCATTTTGTTTATCAAGCTTTCTCAAGCAACTTTTCTCTCTATACACTTCTTGACTCATTCTCAAAATATAGTTTTAGATTTTAGTAGTCTATAAATACTATTCTAGTGATTCATATACTTTGGATAGTACACAAAACGCTCCGGTGAGGAGAAAAGGCTAGGATTCAAGAGTCTTCATTAAGTCCTTCGATTCTGAGTAAAGCTTCAGATCTAATGTATGTGGTTATTGATTCATGGATCCTTTCATCCATTAAGCACAAATGAATTATCAAAGTCTTCTATTTAATTCAAGTATGAAACTTTATGGATTTTTATATCATGATTTCAAATGCATAGATTATTAAGTATTTCAAGTTTAATTGCCAATCTTATATTAGCTTATGTAAGGCTTAAATGAGAATATTCCTTCCACTCTCATGCCTAAAGTATTTTGATTATATGATAAATTATGTTTATTTATCCAATTCATTTCAAGCTTTACACTATAAGATATGTAGGTGTTTATCCTTGGGTTTTTTCCACCCATGTAGTCCAAAACTCTTTCAACTAAATCTCTTGATTTCAAATAAGATTTTATTATGGATAATTATTATTTCTACTTAATAGCATGAATCATGGTTAAACGAATTATTATTGGTCTATTTTGATGCAAACTAATTTCATATGTATTAATTGATGGTTCGCAAGTAATTTCTCTATTTATCTCTTTAAAGGTTCTTAAAATTCATGGTGGGTTGTTTAAAACATGATTTTTAATTAATGGATTCCAAAGTAGCTATGCATAATTTTATTTACATACATGTTTGAAAGTTGAGGTGATTGAAACCCACCTACTTTTACTATATTTTTCATGAAGTTTAACTTGAAAGCTTTGACTCCAAATAAATGTTTATGAAAGCAATGTCTATGATAAAAAAAGAGTCGTATATAATAAAAGAATGATGAAATGCTATGAATGATGGATTTTTTATTCTATAAGGAGAATTCTTGCATATTTGAATCACTAAAGGTTTTAATGAGCTATTCTATTGAATGTGATGTTTTTAATTCTCAAGCTATATGCTATGACTATTTTGAAGTATTAAAGTATTCTATGTGATTGAATTAACAACGAATGAGGCATTGAGGTGGGATTTGGTAAGGGAATCCTAGTAGCAACCCCCTGTCTAATTAACTATGTGCCAACATAAGAACCCTTGTAGCTTAGGCTAATGGATCCACAAATAGCTCTTAAAATTAAAGTTAAAGAAATGAATGAAGTTTACGGAGCTCTACCCGACAAGTAGTCTCCCCGGCCAACGTAAGGGGTTATGTTGGATTCCATGTAATAGCTCGCATAGTCTTAAATGTCGGTTATGGTCATCTTCCCACAAAATGAATGTTTTAAAGGATATCTATATGATTGATTATGCATGCATTGCATTATGTTTTATATTACATAAATGTTTTAATGTTTCCTTCATGCTCGTGCATGCCTACATACTTAGTACATTCAAAGTAATAACGCATACTCTTTTGCCTATATGATATCACCATGTAGGGACTGGTGCTCCTCCTCGTTCTCCTCCACGTGGCTAGTTGAGATTTCATTTGAAAGATACTTTTGGTGAGTTCTCATATTTTGGGAATAATACTCTTTTGACTTTCTAGCTTATGATATGTTGAGACCTCTAGACACTTACTATGGAAATCCATTCTATTTTGATTGAGAGTGAGCTAGTGACTTATCTTAGCCCCCGGTAAATCTAAAAGTTAGAGGTATTATTGAAAGTGTATGTAAGTTGAACATTTACTATTATGGCTTCCGCTTATTTTGTTTTTTTATCATTACCTATGAAAGGCTAAATGAATTCTAAGGGGCTTATTTGAGGTACTTTTTGTGTCACGTCTAGGCCCTAGGATTGGATCGTGACAAACCTCTTACTGGATGCTCTATATGATTATCTGTGTGAACGACGCTGGAGCTTGAATCGGGATGCTCTTTAAATATCTATAAGGTTGGGGCCAGATCATGAATCTGAATGCCCACCAAAAGTGTCAATGTAGCTGTTGAAGAAGTACCAATCAATCCAGAATCATTACATCTATGGAACGTCATCCACACTTAGTCAATCAATGTAATTCCCAAGGTTGAATCCACAAGTAACCTCCAATCATAGAATGAAATCGGTGTTGCTGACGTAACTAGCAAAATGGTAAAAAACAAAGAACTAAGGTCAACATATCGTCGTAGCAAGCACATCGCCTAGTAAGGCTCAAAATATCAAACTGAAGTTTCCTATACCAGTCTACAGGGATCTAAAAATGCCAAAACAACATCAGCACAAAACTAAGACCTATCGAATCTGAATCATGCTATTTTAAGGCAATCATTAGTCATTTAGGCTAAGGACAAAATACTTCCAATAAATAGTAAATATGTATACAAATACTCCACATAGCATAGAGGATCAAATAATAATACAATATATGCTCACAGTTATCCGATAATCCTCAAAATAGGCCTAAAACTCAAATTCCAACCATGCTAGTGCATTCTCCTCGAAAAACCACTCAAAATAACCCAAGAATCACCGAAATCAGACCTAAAATGGCTGAGATACATAGTCTCAAAAATTCCAAAAAATCAAGCTCACGAAAAGGGTCGTGGCACCAAGCATTTCACCAAATTTTCCTCAAACAGACACCCTAAATCAGTTTGCTTACCAACACATTCCTTGCAAAAACTCCCATACGATAGACCTTCGAATTACTAAAATTGGACTTGAAATGAGTTTGTTATCAAGGTTGAAGTTGAAAAATGAGGCTGAAATGGGCTTGCACCAGCTATATATGTCTGATTTTCAACAGATTGTTTTCCATCTTTAAAATCTCTAATGGGGTGCTCGAGATTTGTTCAAAACCCAATAAAAATAAAATAGATATGCTACCCTACTAAATTTCCATAGGAGGTCATTTTGATTGAAAGTGGGTCCCACACCCAAATGTCATTTTTATCAAACTTTCACAACGGGGCTTGGAATTATAGTGGAAGCCTTAGAAAGCGAATGAAGGTTTGTTCTAGACAAAACTCAACATTCCAAAACAAACCACATTGTTGGAATTTTCATCAAAGTGCATGCCAAATGGCCTTAAACTCGTACCCAATGCCTCTTTACTCGAACCGACCATGCTATTAGCCTAATTATGCCCTCCCGGAGCCTGATATTTTGACTAAAGTCAATTTTTCAAGTTTCAAAAGCTCCAAAATACAGAAATGGGCATAAGATCCAAATAAACGATCAAACGACCAAACAATCAATGCCAGTAAGTCTCAAATGACTTGAGGTTGCTATGGGAACACTCTAAATGATGAAAATGAGGAATTAAGATAAAAATAACCTAGAGGGTCATACAATATTCACTACTAAAAGGGACTTCCGTCCATGAAATAAAGAGTAAAAAAGTACCTGAAGGCTCAAATAAATTGGGGTACTGCTCCCACATGTCCTGCTCGTTCTCCTAGGTAGCCTCCTAAACTGGAAGATACCTACAATGGACCTTAGCAACAAGAATGTCTCTTGATCGCAACTATCTAACATCTCTAGTTAAAATAGCAAATGTCTACTCTACAATAGTCAGACGATTATCCAACTTAACCGAATCATACTAGATCATATGAGACTCATCTTGAACATATCAATACAACATCGAAACATGGAAAATTAGGTAAATAGGTGATCGTGCTAGAGGAAAATCTAACTCATAGGCAACCTAACCTACTATCCTCAAAATCTCAAAAGGGCCTATATACTTAGGGCTAAGCTTGCCCCACCTCCCAAACCTCATCACACATTTCATGAGCGATACTCAAAGAAATACCCGGTCACCTACTGCAAACCTCATCGATCGACATATGTGATCCGCATAACTTTGATATATCTATTCTGAGCCATCTTGAGCCTATCCTAAATCACTCTCACCTGATCAAGGTCTCCTAAAACATATCGATACTACTCGGCCTCGGGTTCATAAACTCAAACCAACTAATCGGAGAGCGACAATACCTAGCATACAAGGTCTTAAACGGGGCCATCTAAATACTAGAGTAGTAGCTGTTGTTGTAGGTAAACTCTTCCAAAGGAAAGAACTGGTCCTACTAACTCCAAAATACATAACACGGACATACAACATATCCTCAAGGACCTAAATAGTATGCTTCGACTGAACATCTATCTGTGGGTGAAATATTGCGCTAAGGTGGACACGGATGCCCAACTCCTTGTAGGAAGCCCTTCAGAAACTGGAAGTGAACTATGAAGCTCAGTTTAAAATGATAAAAACAAGCATACCGTAAAGACGAACCACCTCTAAAATGTAGATACAAGACAACCTATCAGAACTAAAGGTAGTATGAACGGAAAGTAAGTGTGCTGACTTGGTCAATCAATACATGATGAACCAAATGTTGTCAACCCTCTAAAAGTTTGAGACATCCCCATAATGAAGTCCATGGTGATACGATCATATTTCCACTCTATAATGGGAAATCTCTGGAACTCCCTACCAAGCCTCAAATGCTCAGCCTTCACCTGCTGGAAATAAAATACGTAGTACAAGATGTCTCTCCTCACACCGCTCCACCAGTAATGCTGCCTCAAATTATGATACATTTTAGTTGTGCCTGGGTGGAAAGAATATCTGTAATCATGGACCTCACTAAAGATAATCTGAATCAAATCCCCAACCCTCTAAATACACAGTCGTCCATCAAATATCAAAACCCCATCTGAATCTAACGTCGCTTGCCTAGCATCACCTGCCAACATTCTATCTTTGAGTCCCACCAACGACTCATCCTCAAACTGACAATCACGAATCTGATCTAGCAAGGATGACTGAACCCTCATATGGTGATAATGGAATTGATAGCACGGATCACATGAAAGCTTTAGAGGATCTTGATGGACACCAAATAAGGACATACAATGTGTGAAAGGTCCATCAAAGTGAAGAGAAAGAAGAAAGAGTCTATGTGTGGAAGTTTCCATCTCTTAAATATTTGATAGCTTTTAAGCTTTTAGTTTGTAGGTGAACCCTAGCATTAGTGTAGTTCATAGTTTGTAATTATAGTTGAGTGAGTAGGGTGGATTTCCGATATTTCTCATATTAACTTCTTCTTTATTAATCAATCATCGTGTTATCCTCTTTGTGGATTCAATTTGGTTTTCTCATTTTTAATTATATTTGGATTATTGTTGTTTGATCAAATTAAATTGAGAGGATAAGGTATAAAGTCCTTTCTTGCTCATAAATTCGATTAGATTTCGATAATTCCACATATCCTTTATTTTAATGCTCCGTATTTAGACTCTAGTTTTCCGACTAGGAACCTTATCATTTGGTATTAGAGTCTAGGTTAAGGTTTGTTTCCACAAATCTAAGTCTTGGAATTTGAATCTATTCAAAAATAATAAATAAAAATTAACCAAAAATAATACAAAATTATTTGGTTTTGATTTTTTCTTTTTGACACCAGATTCTTGTTCCTTAGTGTTTTTTAGTTTAGGTTTCAATTTTTTTTCAATTTGGAATTGTAGAAATGAAGTTGCCATTGATGTGTTTTGAGCTTTTGAAAATTTTTAAATTTTGAAAGTGGGTCTTCTGATTGCGAAGAAATTAGAGGTTCATAATCATTGAGGTTTTTTCTCTACGTCAAGGAGAAGCTGATCCCAAATTTTTAGAAAATTTTGAGTTGATTTGAAGATGTTCGGAATTAGTGTGTGTTCTTGGTGTTCTAGTTGTTCTTGAAAACTTTTATGTGTTCATGAAGAAGAAGGTCAAAAGGTACATTTGTTTCAATTTCTCAAGTTAAAGTTGACCAAAGTATTTATGGGTCCACAAGTGAAAATTTGAAAAAAATAATCGATATTCAGAAAAACTAAAAAAACTGAAATTTCAAAAAAAAAAAAAAATTCACGTGGATTGCCACATCAACAGTCAACAGTCAAAGTCAACAGTTGACTGCCAACAAAACAACCACATCAGCAGTCAACAGTCAATAGTCAATTGTTGACTGTCAACACAACAACCAATTCTTTCCCCACTCTCACCTATGGCAACTGTTTTATAATTTCAGAGATTAAATAAGCAGATTTTTGCCTTAGCACCTCAAAATATTCTAAGTATGGGAAGTTTTTGAAACTTAAAATTTTTGTAAGTGTCCCAATTTACTTCTTCTTCTAAACACATTTTTCTTCCACTTCTCAACTATTTAACATTAATTAACATCTTTAATTACTTGTTAACTAGTTTTTAAACATCAAATCATCTCTTTGATTCTTCAAATTAAGTAACAACAAGCAATTTCTTCTACTTTTGTTACTTAGTTTTCTTTGAGTATTATTTCTTTCTTTGTGCTAATTTCTTTCTTGTGCTTTTCTAGTTTTATTTCATTATTAATTTTCTTTATTCAAGTCCGTTAGTTTTATTTGAATTGTCCTTCTTTCAGGTGTCACAAAAATCCATTCCTCCATAAGGATAGATAACCTTAAATTGATTGAGTGGAATTAGTAACACTATCAATTTGGAGAAGAAGCCATAGAAGGTGAATTGAGAGTTTAATTAAAGAGTGACGTAAGGAATTTTTCTACTAACTTGCTTGTTGAGATTTATAGGTATGCTGGAAGGATCGTTATTATTTGACTATTGAGATCCTTGTACTTTGAGCACAAATGAGTTGTTTTCTTCAATATAAAGAAATATTGAAAGGGTGATTCAATTAGTCACTAAGATGACACCCGATGAGTTGGAAAGACTATTGAAGGGTACTACTCATCGTAATGAAAAACCTAAGGATTTGCTCAACCAAGGTGAAGATACTTTGTGTTATGAGCTACAAGGTAACAATGCTAATTCTTGCACTTACTTAAACTTTGAGATTCATTGTGTGTCTTGTAGCCAATTGAGTATAAATGATAGGTTGTTTTCATGTGAGCTTAATGATTCGTTACCACATAGTGATAATGTATTTATTGATAGTGTTCATACACTAGTTGATCCTATTGATGACTGAATTGATTTTTTTTGTAAGATCAATTTATGTCCACTGAGTGTTGACACTTGTACTTTGAGTGATAGTACATTATCATATAGTTCTTTGCCATGTTTTGATAATGTGCATGTTGAGAATGTGGATATACTAGTTGATCCTATTGATGACCGAATTGATTCTTCTAGTAAAATCAATTTGTTTCCACCTAGTGTTTATATATGTGCTTTGATTGATAGTCATTATCAAGTGATATTGGTGTTGATCAACTTGTGTGTAATAATAACTTGTTTGATATTTACATGACTAATGAATGTGAAATGCATAGCAGTGTGTCTTGGCATGATAGCAGTGTAGTCCCTCTTGAAGGCTACCACATGATTAAGAATTAACTATGGTATAATGACACACTCTCCGAAGATGGAACTCTCTTCTTAGAAGATGATAGTACATCTATTGGAGGGGTTTGTGGTCGAAAAGAAGAGGGGTGTATGTTCTCCAATGACCCATTCATTCTTGTGTGGCCCAATACTTGATCAAGGCCTTAAAATTTGTGGATCAAAGGGTGATGCTATATCTGGGCACACCTTGGATGAAGTTCATTTATGTAACAACTTTTTTTATTACTTGTTTGCATATGATGATCCTTTGGTCAAATGTGGTTTTATGCTTGCGAACCCCAAGGAAAATGTGTCATTGCCTATTTTGGGAGTTTCCTATGTAGCTGCATCCTTGTTTGACACACTTGTGCTTTAGTCGTGTGAACCACAACTAGTGAATGCTAAGTTGCTTATGTGTTTTTAAGAGAGTCCATGGATATTAATGGCTCCTTGTCACCTTCGTAGGATTAGACAAGTTGAATTTTCAAGTAGTACTCTTGAAAGCATGATTGATACTCTTGGAGACATGCTTAGCACCTTTCTCTACTACATCTTTGCTTAGGATGATACCCAATATATGGGAATTATTTACTATAGAGGTAGAGGTATAGGGGTCTTGCACTTCTTTGTCCCGAATAAGCCTTTAAGGGTAATTGGACAACTTTTGGTGAGGTCTTATTGTGAAGCGATCAAACAATTGTGTCTTATGGCTCCTAAAGCATATCTGATATCATCTCTTGGGGATTCTTTATGCCATTAAGACCTTTGTGGTTTACTTATCTCATGATGTTGCTAATAACTATTTTCTTTGTACCTTTTATGATGAATAGATCTTCTTCAACACAAAGTATTGTTGGTTATATTTCAAATGTGTGCCACCTTGGTGAGTAGGTATAGTTTATTGCCCATGTGCTAGCCTTATGCTATGATGATAAATTTGTTGTTTGCCCTTTCCATGGATTTGCAGGGTTTGGATTCGGTGATGAATCCTTTCCAGGAGGGAGAGGATGATAACGGCATGGAAAGTATGGATCACATGAAATCTTGATGGACACCAGATAAAGACATACAATATGTGGAAGGTCCAACAAAGTGAAGAGAAAGAAGAAAGAGGCTATGTGTGTAAGTAGCCATATATTAAATCCCAGAATTCATAAACAAAGACAACCAAACAAGGCCCTTATCTCATTAAAGGTAAAGTTGTAAAAGAAAGTGTCTTCATTATTCCCATATTATGAATAGTAGTTTTTGTCATTTTGAAACACTTAGATTATGATGAATATGATGAATTGAATATTTGAGAACTTTTAAACTTCTAATTTGTAGGTGAACCCTAGCACTAGTGTAGTTCATAGTTGGAAATTTTAGTTGAGTGATTAGGGTGGATTCTCGATATTGCTTGTGTTAACTTCGTCTTACTTATCAATTTGGTTTTCTCATTTTCGATTGAGTTTGGGTTATTGTTGTTTGATCGGATTCAATAGAAAGATGAAGGTATAAATTCCTTTCTTGCTCATAAATTCGACTAGATTTCAATAATTCCACATATCCTTTTATTTATCTCAATGTTCCGTAGTTAGATTCTAGTTTTCCAACTTTGATCATTATCACATGGACTAATACCCATCTGGAATTTGAGATATCAAGTCGAATCATACGGTTAGCTAAGGACTAGTTGTCCAAAGCCAATAGTCACTCCAAAAAAGAAAGAAAGGCTAGTCAATCCATACTCATCGCCTTCCAGCTCAAGGTGTCTGCTACTACATTCACATTGCCCTAATGGTAGAAAATAGAGAGGTCATGGTCCTTTAGGTTCTTAACCTACCGACAATGCCTCGAATTAAGGTCCCACTGGCTCATAATGTACTAAAGGCTCCTTTGATCAGTGTAGATCTCATAATGAACTCCATATAGGTAGTGAGTTCAGATCTTAAGCGTGAAAACTACCATTGCCAACTATATCTCAAGGGTGGGGTAGTTGGTCTCATGCAGCTTAAGCTGCCTCAATACATAAGCAATAACCCAACCCTGCTGCATCAATACATACCCCAAATCAATGCCATATGCATCACAATATACCGTGAATCCCTCGCCCTTAATTAGAAGAGTCAATATAGGAGTGGTGGTAAGAAACTCCTTGAGCCTCAGAAAGATCCTTTTACACTCCTCCGACCACAAAAATGGAACATCCCGACTAGTGAACAGAGTCAACAAGGCTGTAATAGTAGAAAAGCCCTCAAAAAAGCATTTGTAGTAATTCGCTAATCTGACAAAGATGCAGATATCAGTAACAAAAGTAGGCCAGTCCCAATCACGAATAGCTTCAATCTTTACCAAATCAACCATAATGCCCTTCTTGGACACCACGTGCCCTAAGAATGCTATAGACTCAAACCAAAACTCCACTTTGAGAACTTAGCATAAAGTCGCTGATCTCTCTATGTCTAGAGCATTATTCTCAAATGCTACTCATGATCACTCCCACTCCGCGAGTATAGCAATATGTCATCAATAAAGACAATGAAGAAAGAATTAAGGTATGGCCAGAACACTCCGGTCATCAAGTACATAAAAGCGGCAGAGGTATTTAGTCAACCCAAAAGTCATCACAAAGAATTCATCCTGACCATAATGAGTCCTAAATGACGTCATAGGGATATTTACTTCCCTAATCCTCAGTTGATGATAACTGGATCTCAAATCTACCTTACAAAACACTGTGGCACCCTAAAACTGATAAAACAGGTCTACAATGTGAGGTATGGTGTAACAGTTCTTCACCGTCACCTTGTTCAGCTGCATGTAGTCAATGCACATCCTTATAGTCCCATCCTTCTTCTTCACAAACAGAACAAGAGAACCCCATGGCGACACACTCAGATGGATGAACCCCTTACCTAAAAGGTACTCAAGATGAACACTAAACTCCTTGAGCTATGCAGGTGCCATACGATAAGGTGGAATAGAAATAGGCTGGGTTCCTAGCTCCAACTCTATGGAAAATCAATATCACGTACTAGAGAATTCCAGATAGGTCTATAGGGAACATATCCACAAAATCTCTAACCATAAGGACTGAGTCAATTGAAGGGATATTTCTACTCATCATGTACATACGATAAGTAAGCTAGACACCCCTAAGAGGCATAAAAGAGATAATTCCTATTAGTGTGTGACTATAGAAACCCTATCGCAACACCAAAGGGATGTCAGACATGGCTAAGGTAACAGTCTTGGCATAGCAATCCAAGACTGAATGGTAAGGAGAAAACCAAACCATGCCTAGAATCACATTAAAATCTACTATATCTAGCAAAATAAGATCAACTCTAGTATCATAACCTTGGATGGTCACTACGCAAGATCGCAACACCTGATCTACTACTAAAGACTCAACCACCGAGGTCAAAATATGTTCTGGCTCTACCAAGGACTCTGACCTCATACCTAAATAGGGAGTAAAATAAATAGATACATAAGAAAAGGTGGATCTATGATCAAACAAAACTATAGTAGGATGATGGCATAATAAGAGCGTACATGTGATAACATCATCGGATGCCTCAACCACCACCATTGTTGGGGCTGCATAGAAATGGACTTGTGCACCTCTGTTGGTATATCTGAACTACCTCCTAACCTGCCTCCCCGTTCTCTACCTCTAGCACCCTGTCAGCCACCCTGAAGATCCTGATATGGAGCTCCGCCTCTAACTAGAGGATGCACTACTAAAACTGGTCTAGCTATTACAAGAGTTGGCAAAATTGCCACTAGTCTATGTTAGGGGCACTCTCGGGACCAATTATCAAGTGACAAGCAGTCATAACACCCTAAAGCTAAATGACCCATAATAACTTGGCCGTGGTAAGAAGTGATCGACTCTGATCCCCTTGAGCTATGGCCTGTGCTAGGACCACCTTGTTGGTTTTGGCTACTTTCAGAAGTAGGTAATATTGCCTGAACAGGACAACTAATCTTACCTAGAAACCTCTGGCGGGGCCTATCATAGGTGTCTATGGACCTAAAATGGGGCTCACTGTAGCTATCATCTTATTTAGTCCTCATATTGTTGCTCCCTCACTGTGAATATACTCCATGGGCAGGGCGTGGTCAACTACATCAACAAATTAAAGACCTGCTGAAGCGAGATGCTTTGTGTCAACTCACATTATGTACCTCAACCTACAGACAAAATAGTGAACTCTATCCTTCTTCGTGGTTAGAATCATGGTGGCATAGTAGGACCACTCATGGAGCCCCACCTAATACCCTGAGACGACCATGGAGACCTGCTCCAATTTAGAGAACTAGTCACAGAGCCTATCCCTAATACTCTGCTGCATATATCGATGATAAGAAAACCCTCGAGAACTCATCCAAACATACAGGAGGAACCCAGGTAGACTAGACTTCATGTATGAGCGCCACCACTATTTGGCAGACTTGCAGAATTGATGTGTTGTGAAGTCAGCTCCTCTTGAATCAATGAGGCCTATGGATTGAAGCTACTCCTAGAAGGACATCAAGAAATCATGCGTGGTGAAAAGCTCTGGAATACCCCAAGTATCTTCTACTCACACTATGGCATGACCGTGTCATCTATAACCGATTGTGCAGCAACATGAGTAGGTATAGCTAGCCCTCTAAGGCTACTACTGTAAGATGACCCTACGGTACAGGGGATGGAGCTGTAGTTGGTGCCTGTCTCATCTCACCAATAGCTACCAAGATCTGGATGAGTACAACCAAGATCTCAGGTCCGACAGCTGGTGCGGGTGGTGGTTGGGTTGGTCCTGGCCCCATCGGCTGTGGAGTTACATAAGCTGCCTATGGATCTTTCTAGGGCTCAAGAGCCTTATCTCTATAATTGACCGGTGTTTTAGCCCTCGTACAACCTCCAGGTCGGCCTTTTCACCTTGCTGGGGCTCTATCTACGGGCTTGGGTGCATCATCCCCAACTGCAGTGCCTCGCATGTGAGCCATCCTAAAAAAGAGTGAAACAAGTGAGATTCCAAGAAACCAATAAGACATAAGCAGTTCAAAAGCGAGACAAAAGAGAAAATTTTCCTAGCGACATCCTGTAGCCTCCAAAAGATAAGTCACATATGTCTCTACATCGATCCACAGAACTCTATCTAATGTTAGCTCTATAAAAGTGAGACCGGTGAACCTAGGGGTCTGATACCAACTTTTCACAACCCAATTTTTTAGGTCATGATAGCACCTACTCTAACCCACCAGTACGTAAGCCAACTCGTAACCCGGAACAATTAGACATAGGTTTAAGGATAGAAACTAAACAAGAAGAAGCCATTCTAACATAAATAAGATAATTCAGCGGAAGACAAACCAAAATGAATATACACAAAAAACATCCCTCCCAAAATGTGTAAGTCACAAGTATAGTGATGTCTAACCAAAAGAGTACAAGTCCTAAAAGCAGATCGCAGAAATCAGACTATCTCAAAATGCAAAAGACTAATCAATATACATACAGATGGAGAATGAAATAGTACAAAATGACATGTGCTCACCCTATTTTTGGATTAAACTGCTACATGATCTATATCAATGCTGGCCACTAGTGCTCAGACCTGCATCACTGAAGTGATGAAAAATATAGTATGAGTACCAAAATATCTGGTACCCAATAAACATCATAGGCCGACTGAGCTTAAAAGACAAAGACAATATGAAAAGAAGGAATAGAGCAGAATACATGTCAAGAGAGGTAAGCTATAATGTAATAATAAAATGCACACGAGTGTATAAAGGAATAACTAAAGCAATCTACAAACTAAACTACACCTAACAGGACCCCCATAAAGCTAGAAGGTACACTCGTATGCAAGTTCAAATAAAAATTCGAACGGACCCCCATAAGCCTAACGGGTACAGTGAATAGCTTGAGTAAAGGGAATAAATCTAAGGACCCAAAACCAGAGTGTGCTGAACCAGAACCTCAACCAACACCAGTATGATCTGACTGAACGGAGGCCGGACCTTGCACCAGATACTCTCCCAAAGTATCTAAGTAACCGACTGCAAGTACCAAGTAATTGAAGCCGAACCCCTAACTGGATGCTCTATATGATTATCTGAGTGACCGAGGCCAGAGCTTGAATCCGGATGCTTTTTGAAATATAAATAAGGTCGGGGCCGGAGCATGAATCTGGATGCTAGGCAAAAGTGCCAATGTAGTTGCTGAAGGAGTAACAATCGATCCATAATCATAACATCTATGGAACATTGTCCGCACTCACTACAAGAAATTTGATTATTAGTGATGAATTATTTTATCACTTAAAAATTATATTTCGTCACCAAAAAGCTTTTATGACAAAAAATATTTCATCAATCTTTCGTCCTTAAACGTGGGTCGCTAATAGTATATAGAGACAATTTAGTGTTTCGTCGCGAAAACTGTTATATTAACCACAAAAAGAAAAATTGTCTCCAAATGTATAATATTTACGACGAACTTGTTTGTCTTTAACAAATAAATATTTTGTAGCTAAAAATTTCATATTGTCACTAAAAGTGTGTTTAATACTGACAAATATTATTTATCACTAATTATTAATTTAATTAGTAATGATCTTGATCGTCTTTAAAGTTATGAGTAATTTGTAGTAAAAAGAATAATACTATGTCACTAAAGATAACAGTTTCGTGGTTGAAAAATATTTTTGGTATATAATAGATGGTATTAGTGATGAATTAAGTTGTAATTAAAATATAGTCATGCCATAAATTATTTTCCACTAAATATAGTCAATTTTTGTAAAATAAAAATATAGCAATATAATTACTTTTTTTTTTACCTAAAGAAGATATTTCTGTGACTAAAAATGATTTCTTATAACATATTTAATGCTTTGTGATAGTACTATTTGAATCTGTCCTTAAAATGTTTGTTGTTAATTACATGTCTATTTCAATTGCTAAAATTACGTAATCTATGTAAATAAAAACATCACAAAAATGAAAGAGAAATAAAATATCAAAAAATCATACAAAATCATATACTAATTACATTTATAATTATTAGAAGACAACATTTGAATAAAAACTCATTAAGTAAATGAAGTGAAATAACTCAAACAATGAGAAATTTAAAAAGATAAAAATATGTAGTTTCTCCGTGTATCAGTGCTCCATTATCTAAAATCTTCACTTATTGAGTCACTTTTTGCATCTTTATGTAACTATATAAACGAAAATATAGAATTTTAGTATGTACTTTTTAATATCATGATTTAAACAAAATATGTGTTTGAACTTTAATTCTAAAAAAACATTAATTAGTGAAATAAACAATAAAATGAGAATAGAGTAATTTCTTCTATTCAAAATTATTAAATATTCTATTATCACAATCAATAAAAACTTATCTCCTCATTGAAAGGATGTCAAAAATTCCTCAATTATATAAACACTACGCAAAAGTTGAATAAGAATTTGATAAAACGATTGCTTCTTATACTAATAATAATAATTGAAACAAATATTTAACTATTTGTAGATCATTGACAAATGCTAGATGGACATCAATTAGGATACTGGATAGAAAGGAAAAAAAAGGAAAACAAAAACAAGAGAGAGCAGAAAAATACCTAAGGAAACGGAATGTATGCATTTGTATTTGGTTGGATACTTAAGTAATTGGATAGATTTTAATTTAAAAAATGAGGAAACAACAGTGAGTGGGTAGTTCCCTGTAAACGTGGGAATGGAAAATGAGGAATGAGTGAGAGGAAATTTGATGTTATACCCCGCACTTTCGGTACATGGGAACATTTGTTTAGCTTCTCTAAAGCTACCATGTGATCCGTGTTACCCATGACGTTATCAAATAAGTCTAAGAAAGGGAGGAGGATGCAACACCCCAAAGTGTGCATAAGCTAGCTCTATGTGAATAGTGACGGTTGGAAATAGGGTTGGAAGGATTTAAAAAGAATTGGAGGCCAAGTAATGAGTCGTGGTAATCGACCTACTTGCGTAAGCTACCGATTTGAATGTTGTACATAATCAAGCTACTTGAGTACATGTCGAGCTTAAGTAGCAAGGATTACATAGGTTCTTAAAGTGAGACGAGATTACGAACCTACGAAAAAGGGGAAGTAGGTGATGCACCTACCTAGAAAGTGGGTCCCACCAAGCCACGTGGCAGTAGCTGGTTGGAGTATGGAGGATGTGGCCCTATGGGAGGTGGACACGTGTCACCCTTAGGATTGGACATGTGTAGGGGCTGGACACGTGTCACCCTTAGGGGATTCCACGTGTCACCTCCAAAGATGAGTTATAAAAGTCAAGAATGACTAAGAACTAAGTCTTAGTTCATCCTTTTGCTGCACTTGAACGTTGTTGCACTTAAACATAGAGAAGAAAATGGACAGAAAGAAAGGAAGAGCTACGGCTAGGGCTGCTCCAAGGTAAGGTTTCGACTTTTACTCCGTGAATTAATTATCTAAGGTATTCTTTGATTAAGTGATGGTGGTTAACAACATAAATAAATTCTTGGGGCAGCAAGGAGGTTGACGCGAACCTACAACTTTCGGTAAGTTTCAGAAGCTAAATTGTTAAGGTATGTCTTGATTCTCTTTTCACACGTTTGATTAAGGGTTTAAGCATGTTATGGATGTATAAATATGGGTTAAAAACGTGAAAATATGTACGTTATTGTTAAAGGGTGTGGCAAGTCGTGTAGGGGTTGTGTTGATGTTATTCTAGTTGGCTTAAAGTTTAACTAGTGTCGTCGTTATTGTGGTGTTGTATTTGAGGGTGATTTGTACATGTTAAAGGACTGAAAATATAGCTATGGACGAGTATGAGTTCCGCTAGTTGCATCCATGTTGTGCTCCCTTCCGTGTGGTTGTAATTTTACGAAATAAAGGTTGAAAATCATATTTTGGAAGTCGTAGTTTTAGGTGGACTATTTTGGACTTGTTTTGGCTAATGTTGAAGTAGTTTAATTGCATATGGATGGTGGTTATTGTTGTTGGTATGGTTGCGTAGATTGGAGGTTAAATGGAAGTTCGGATTGGACAAGTTATATTAGCGGATATGCTGCCCGATTTTCGATAAGTTCTCAACTAGTCGACATACTAGTCGAGAAGCGTGAACAAGGAAGTGATTGCTAAGGATAATTGGTTGTAGATTTAGAAGCTGGAAAGTCGAAGGTTCTTAATGATAATGTTATCTTCATGTTAAATAGGTTAAAGGAATAACGAAGCAGGCTTGGTTGCCGTTGGTCTACCAAAGGTATGTAAAGCCTATTTCTTATTTTCTTTGGCATGTCTTAGATACAAGTGAAATATAATGTGCGCTTTGAGGGTAATTCCATTCATGAGTTTTGAGTATAACTCGTGACTCGTATTCACTTCTGAATGTTAAAAGTCTTAAAGTAGTTGAGGTACTATTCTCAAGTCTTCTATATGTTGAATAGTAATGGGATGTATAAGCCCCTATCCCTAAAGACTGTGTGATGACAAATGTCTCTGATTCCGTGAGTTGTTTAGCTTCATGTCTATGATTCCTGAGGCTCCATTTGATATGATCCCTAGTAACATGTAGAGGGTACATCAGATAATTCTTACCCTGATCTTGAAGTGATGGTTCTGTTAATTTACTTCATTGAGTCTCAAATAATGATTTAAATTGTGTATTATTTCTCACTACTCTGATCGTGTATACTGTAACACATATTTCACCGAGTCCCGAGACGGATATGTTATCGTGCTCAATTTACTGCATTGTTCGTCGAGTGCCATAATGGGCCGGGTATGATATATGTATATATGAATCGGACCGTAAGTACCTCGACATTATTTTACTATATAGGGATCGGGCTGTACATTCCTCGATATATATATATATATATATATATATATATATATGATGATATAATGACATGATGATGTGATGATGGCGCTGGGCCCCAGGGTAGGTCCTATATGTTACACCGAGTCCATAATGGGTCGAAAATGATATATGATATGAGCATGCATAATTTTACTTCATAAAGCACAGGCATAAATGTGCACTACTCTATTCACCAGGTCCCTTGCTAGAGGGCCGGGTACGGTATATAGACATATGATGGTATAGGTCTCAAAATGGGCCGGGTACGATACATGATAATGATATGCATGATTTCACTGCACAAAATGCAGGTACAGTAATTTATTGGTTATTATACTTGTCTCCTGAATTCTTATTTCAGAGATGATCCTATTTATGATATGTTGTGCTTTATATACTCAGTACATATGTCGTACTGACCCCCTCTCTTCGGGGGGTTGCATTTCATGCCCGTAGGTACAGATACACGATTTGGAGATCCGCCAGCTTAGGATTTTCACTCAGCAATTTTGGAAGTGCTCCATTGTACCGGAGCCTAAACTGTTGGTATTGTCCTATTGATGTATATGTTCGTTGATTCAGGGGTACGGCGGGGGCCCTGTCCCGCCATATGATACCGTTGATACTCTTAGAGGTCTGTAGACATGTGTGTGTGGGTTATATGTAAGTTTTGTTCAGCTGTGTCCATATGATGTGCTGTAAATGTTAATATGTTATGGCAGCCTTGACGGCTTGCGTGCCCTTTCATTATATGATTAATGTAACTCCTCAGGAGGCAAATGAAAGAGGATATATGTATATGAAAATGTATGACCCACTGGGGTTCTTATGTAAGGTATCACATTGTTCATATTCGACTTGACCACAACTGATAGATATGTATACGGGGGTCCAGGTCGGACCCCAGTCACAGCCTACGAGGTTGGATCGTGACATTTTATGCATTAAAAGTGGAGGGAACGTCAAATAATTGAAAGTTAATTTTTTTCACCTTTATTGTAATATTTTCGTGTAAAAATATAAATTCTCATAGCTAAAATTTCTGTCACTTAATGGCTTTCCATTAAATACTAAAATTGTATTTCTATTTTTACCTCGGAGATTTTATTTTTTCAAAATATGAAACACATTAAAAATAATTTTGTAATCAATATTATGTAAAAATGAACTAACTTAATATTTGAATAATTCCACATATTAATAGTAAGGGGCCCATAAATTTTTGTATTTAAAATAAATTAATATTAAATGATGTAATTATTTGGACCTCCCTTCTTATCTGTATTATTAATACTCTTCTGGTAGCCTCTTATTCTTTGGGTTCCATCTTTATTTTTTGTGCTTCAAATATCACATTATTTGTGCCTATTTTTTTAGCCCCTTTAAAAAAGTGATCCTTTGTTTGGCAATTTTCAAATTTTAATTTTCAGATATATCTTTAAAATCATAAGATTAAATGATATTTTGGTATATTTAACATATCTTTAAATTAAGGTCACACGATTCAAAAGTATTCTTTACTTTCTTAAATATCGTTACAAGTCAAACAAATTGAAATAAATGGAGTATAATTATCAAACTTTTTGAGATTTTTGTTGATTTTGGGAACTTTGTTTTTTTTTGTATATTTTTGGAGAAAGGAATAATTACCCTCTTAAACTATGACTGAAAATCTAGGTTCACATTCTATATTGTCCTGGGATAATTACGGCTAATGGCCTCTCGACCATATTACTTACCAAAAAATGACCGACTTTCTCTTCTCCTCCTCCTCGCCTTCTTCATTGCCTTTTATTTTCTTTAAAATTTAACGTACTACAAACATAAATTGTTTTGAGCAAATTATATATCAAAAGAATTGAAACATCGAGAGTAGCTTATTCATAAAATTTGAAACTCTTTAGAGAAACTTTTGAGTTGATCAAAATTTAATAGATTCAAAATCATTTTTGTTGGCAAGTTGGGCTTGGTGTTTTTATTATGCTCTTGATTTTATTGAACACTCAAAATTGATTGGAAAAAATGATTTTCATATATAAGATATATGTAATAGTAATTATTAGATATATTGTTTATTTATCTCTCTCCGTGTATGGATTTAATATATATGATATTTTTGTTTGTGAAAACTATTTTATTTTGGTTGTGTAGCTATAGTTATGTTATTTAACACTTGAAATTTGTTGAAAAAACTGGTGTTTGATGATTCACGATCTTGAAAATGGAATATCCAGGTGGGCGTTGGAAATAACAAAAAAATTGTGGTTTTTTTTGACAATTTAGGTTTTTCTCAACTCTAACAAAAAATAACAATATTAATACATTATATAACTATTTATACAATATCAACAAACGTTTAATTATACACATTTTGACAATATAAATACATTACATATGAACTACATAACTATTTACATCATATATACATGCCGGTATACCATTGAAACAATATCAATACATGTGTATACATCATTTATATATACTACATAATTATTTATATAACATCGATACATTACATATACCTTATATATAAATTACATAACAACGTTCGATAAGTTATATATGAATTCTTCTTGGTGATTAATAAAATTATGATTTACAAAAAAAAGGTCATTTAACCATAATTTTTCTACCATTTAGCCATGGTACACGCGTGGCTAAGATGCGATTTTTTTGTTTTTTTAACCTTTGAACTATTTTTTTTTTAAAAAAAAAACTGATATATTTATTATAAACTAATAGTCTTATTATATATATTTAAAACTATATGTTCTATCTTCATAGGGATCTTATTACCCCCTCAGAACTATTTTAAAGTGTAATAAAATATTTTTATGTGCTGAGGTGGTACATAAAGTGTGTTCACTTTCTTGAAGTAAGTGAGAAGCGAAATTCTGACCAAGATTTAATACATGTCTTTTTTAATTGGATGCTTTACAATTAATTAAAACACATAATTATAAACATTAAAATTTCTATATTTTTAATTATTTTCTTTCTTTATTTGTGAGATATTTATTTCCTCATCACTTTTAAGTTTTATTTTCTTTTTTCCTCTTTCATTAATTTATTGTCTGTTCAATTTAAATTAATTCAAAAATATTACATGCATGTTTTTAAAGGAAAAAATATTTTTGTTTCCAAAAATATATCCTATTTAACTACGAAATTTAAGTCGTAGCCATTTGAAATTTGTATCTATTGTGACAAAAGTTATTTGTGACTAAATTATGGGTTACATAGAGACAATAATATAACTGTCACTAATTATTTGAATTACTAGTGAAAAAAATTAAGGTCACAATTAAATGTAAAATTTGTAGTTAAAGTTTATAATGTTTTAACTACAATTTGTAATTCGTCTCTATTGAATCAACATAGTTTTTGTGAAGAAAATTTATCATGCCCAAATTTTGATTATTTTAGGACAAAAATTGATTTGTCACAAATTGAGTACATCATTTAGTGACAAAATAATGTGTCATTGATAACTTTATATTCGTAGCTAGTAATACTCAATAAATGGCGCCAACTTATTTTTTGGTGGGAAACTTTTGTAGACAAAATTTTGCTACGAAATGTTATATTTCGTCACTTAAAGTATGTGCCTCATATATTTAGCTACGGAGTATGATTTTTGTAATAAAAAATGAATTATTAGTGATGAATTTTCTATCGTAGCCAGTAATTTTGGTAGCTAAATATCATATTTGTTGTAGTGACTTAGCCAATCAATGTAATTCTAGAGGCTGAATCCACATCTAACCTCCAATCGCGGAATAAAACCGGTGTTGCCAGCGTGACTCGCGAAACCATATAATCAAAGAAATAAGGTCAAACTATCATCGGAGCAAGCGCATCGCCTAGATAAGGCTCAAACTATCAGACTCAAGCCTTCTATACAATTTTATAGGGATCCAAATCGGCCAAAATGATGTCAGTGCAAAACTAAGACCTATCGGATCCAAATCATGTAGTTCTAAAGCAATCACTAGTCAAACCTAGGTTAAGGACCAAAATAATTCCAATAAATACTAAACAAGAATACAAATACTCCACATAGCATAGAGGATAAAATAATAGTCCAAGGCCTGCTCACAGTTACTCGATAATCTTCCAAATAGGCCTAAAATATGAATTCTAAACACCTATACATGATTCAATAGATTCCCAACCCACATTCAAACTAATCAACATGTAATTGCATTCTCAAGCTCAATCAAAAGGAAGGGAAGTTGTAGCCTACCTGTAGGCCGAACACGCACACTCCAAACTGCTCCATCGGAGCTTTTCCCTTCTAAACAGCCTCGTATTACTACTACACTATTAAAAATAGAACCATAATATCTTTACGGTCGTTTAGACTCTAAATACACAAAAATTAAAGATAGACCAATACTGAAGTCAAAAACAGGAATTTTGGACCCACTCCGATAATTCTAGAATTCACTCCTTCAAGAGGTCCTAAACACTACCCTAAACTTGTATTCTAAAATGAAACATGATTCGGGGCTTGAAATAACCCAAACAAGCATATACAATAATTTCACAAATGTATCACCATTAAAGAAACATGACAATAGTTATAACTAAGAAATTACCAGAAACTAGGGCCCAACTACTGCAACCAACTGCACCACGATGATCCTCACGAAAAACCCTGCAATCTAGGATCTGGAATCACCAAATTCAAACCTAAAATGGACAAGAAATCACCTTCCAAAATTTCCCAAAATTTAAGCTCAAAAATGAGCTATGGCAGCAGCTAAATCATAATCCTTACCTATAATGAATCTTCAAATACAAATTCCAACCATGCCAACACATTCTCCTTGAAAAACCACTAAAGATAACTCCAAGAATCACCGAAATCAAACCTAAAATAGCTGAGATATCAAGTCTCAAAAATTCCTAAAATAAAGCTCACAAAAAGGGTCTTGCCAATAGGTATTTCACGAAAGGTACCTCAAACGGAGACCCCAAATTAGTTTTTGAGATCACTAACGTGTTCCTTGAAAAACAAAAACCTCAAGATGGACCTTCGAATCATTAAAATTGGAATTGAAATGAGAGAATTATGAAGGGTTGAAGTTGAGAAATATGGCTGAAATGGGCCTTCACCAGCTATATATATTAGTTGAAAAAGATGTTTTATCTCCGACGAGGTGCTCGAGATTTGTTCAAAATTTGATAAAAATAAAGTAGATATGCTACCCTACTAAATTCGAGGTTAATGACACAGTCAAAATTTCCATATGAGGTCATTTTAACTGAAAGTGGGTCCTACAATCAAGTGTCATTTTTAGTCAACTTCAACATTGGGACTCGGGATTAGACCAAAAGACTCGAGAAGCGAACGAAGGGTCACTCTGGACCAAACTTAACATTCCAAAAGTAACCGCACAGACATAATTGTCATTTGAGTATATTTTTCAAGAATGTTTATTAAAGTCAACCATAGGCCAAATTTAAAAGGCTAAATGGCAAATGGCCTTACACTTGTACTGAATGCCTTGATACACGAAATGACCATGCTACTATCCTAATTGGCCATCCTGGAGATGATAGAACCATCATAATTGCTTTCAGAGGTTGTTAACGTGATATTTTGACTAAAGTCAACTTTTCATGTCTCAAAAGCTCCAAAATGGGAAATCGGGTATGAAACTAAACTAGCGACCAAACGATCGAATAATTAGTGCAGCAAGTAAAAAAAGACTCGAAATCACTATAGAAATTCTCTAAACAATTAAAAGGAAGTATTAAGATAAAAATGACCTGGAGGGTGATTACAACCATCCATCTGCATGTACGTGTGTGCTTAAATGAAATTATGTGTTAAGTTTTTCTAATATGATCCTAAATTCACCAGGAAATAGAGGACTTTACCACATATATTCAATCTTACGTAAACAACCACAATAAGGGCATATAACATATGGACTAATTAGTCATATATAGTCTATTACACATACGCAAGAGACACATAGGATTACTACTCAAACTATGAGGAAGTGCATTTAGCACATGAATAGTGTACATAAGAGGTATACGACACATGTAAATTATGCTATGATTAATATGAAAGTAAGTTGCAAAACCATGTACTATGTGAGCATCTGAACAAAGTAGCATGTGAGAAAATAAACTAAGACATATTACGCAAGATTAATTACAAAATATAAGTACATGAGTATGTGATCAATAAAACCAATTGAGAAAGTAGACTAGATTAGCACCCTACATGTGACCACTAAAGCTGCTAAAATATATAACATATTAGCATGTGCACTAGAAATGTAACCTATAATATAGTGAAATGTAAATCACATGAATAAGTGGAATATACATATATAAGTGTCTCACACATGAGTAAGTATGTTTTACAAAATGTGAGAAACTGAGCATATAATACATGGACATATAAGACATGGAGTCTGTAATGCAAACAAGTAGGCTATGAGCCATGTGACATCTGGGCATATGGTCTATGAAGCATATAATATAAGACAACATGATCCATAAGCTAGTAATTATAATGTCTATAACATATGAGCCTATATATGATGCTTATAAAATATGGACAAGTGATATGTGGTAAGTAATTGGGGAACTAAAACAAGGTAATATGAAATATATAACAACAAGCCAGAGCCTTATGAAATAGATAAAACCTTCATGCAAGTGTTCAATTAAATATATAACATATGGGAAATAATTCATAATGATTTATAGGACATGTAACATGTAAAATTATATATGCAACCAGAGCCTTTGGAAACAAAGCACAAATCTATAGAAACATTGTACCAAATTTTAAATGCAAGGATACTGCCGCTAGTTCTAACACAATACTGGTGTAGCTCTGCTTTTGTTTCTTTACTCATCATAAAGCATATGCAATATTCTTGTCTTGTCTTGTAGCCCTGAGAATTATTCTAATCGGGATTCCAACCATCAGAACTGTCTTCTTGCTAAGTCAATGTAAATAATAGGAAAAAGACAAGGTAGAAATTGTCTATAATTTATTTATACGAGTGAGAGGTTGAGGCCAACTCTATTTTGTCGCTGGATGAAAATACATCACCCTCGATGTTTAATACCTTATTAAGGTCCAAATAAGCAAATGAATAGGTGAACTTTGAGGTCATCATAACACATAATTAAGTGAATCTTCGCAGTGGGGAGTCAAATAAATATGTGATACCTATACCTTAGAAAATGTCTTCTATCTGAGTTGATAATAATCTTATGTACAAAATCATATTTCTTTCATACAAATGATGCAAGAGCATTTAAGAGTACCACATAAGGTTAAATATATATTCTATAAAAGTGACCTTTCGATTGCACTCTTTTTTCTTCTAGCTATTAATACTAAATATCAAAATTTAGATCAATATAAAAAATGAATTCTCTCTTTAATCAAAAGTTCAAATGTTTATTTAAAGAATATTTGTGGATATGCCATTGCAGCTAATTAAAGTTAAATAGTCAATAACTCTTTCTTACATCACATGCTTAATAATCATTCTCTATAATAAGGGCACAATTTATGTCACTATTTCATCTGATAGTCATATATGTTGCCTTCTTATACTACCAAAGAACTTTACCCAACTCATTTCTAAATTCTATAGCATTTAAATATCATTCTCTATTATCTTCATAAATAACCAAATATTATCCTGTTGGTGATTAATCTATGCCTTCATGTAGGCTATTAGATCATAACTTATGGAAAACCCCTCAATATTTTCAACCTAAATCCTTAGTCATGCTCTCCTATATAGCCAAAACATACTAACAATATAATTGAAACACTTATCCTCTATGTTTTCTAACAACCCAACGGGTCACATATTTTAACCTACTTGGGGTGATTATATGAATATCATAAAATTCTAGTTACTAATATACACGAGATGATAAGTAAGTATTTGGGATCTATCGGCCCACTTATAGTATGTCTTGCAAATACCAATGTTGTTAGTCTTACATAGCTAAGCTAATGCATATCTTGAATTAATACAAAGCCAAAAACATCTATCTCCCAATACATATATAACACTAATGATGCTATGCATATTACTGACAAAATACCGAATGTACTTCATAGAGTTAGATCCTAAAATTACTGGAGGATTCATGTTTGAGCAAATCACAGACTCATGAACTTGAAACATCTTTTTTAAAAAATTTATTAGGAAATGATGCGGCCCATATCTATGCATAGGTAACTATTTACTGTGTAGCATATAAATGACCCTGCTATATCCTGCTTATTAAAACCAAGATGATACAAGTGGTACAAATACAACTGCAAATGCAAGTAATGTAGAAACCTCTAAAAGCCTTTCTCTAAATTTTGATAACATGAAATACTTCTTTAATAGACAAGAAAAGTAGGACAATCAACTTGAGGAAAGGTCTTTCCCATATTTTAAGCATGAACAACATAAAATCCTAATCAAGCTAAACACATAAGATATCTACTTACCTTGGTTAGAAATGAGGAGATCTTCTTTAAGAACCCTAGGAGAATTTTGAGGTGGCTGTTATAAGCTTTAAGAGAATGGGAGAGTGTTGGAGATAAATTTGATTTTTCTTTGTTTGAATGAAGAGATAAATGGGCTAAATATTACCCTAGAATTATGTGTACTTCACTATCTCTATCCTCTTCATTTTTGGCCACGAAATTCTAAGTAGGTGATGCACCTACTAGGCCATTTTTAAGCTGGTCAAATATCAAATTAGGTGATGCACCAACTTCCCCTCATTAAATTTATTTAGCTTAGGTAGGTTATGCAACTACTTGGTCTTATTAAGTTGGTCAAAAAGTTTATCCAGGTGATGTACCTACTTTTCACCTACTAGCCTGATTTAGTCAAGAAAGCACCTCACTTATTTTATCCTATTTTCCAAATCCTAATCCCTTTACTTAAATATAACACTTAACTCTAACCTTAAGCTTAATTAGAACTTTTCTTCTACAGTTTAAATACTTTCATCAAAACTAAATTAGCCATATACATGTTGAAATGTACATGGTGTTACTTCAACCCCCTCTTTGGATCATTCATCCTCGAATGAGAGGTGCAGATCAAAATAATGTTGACTATATCTGTAATGACCCTTCAAGTCATTTTTGAATTTAAGCATTCATTCAATTATTTAGAGAATTCTGTAGCAATCCCAAATCATTTACAACTTACTAGAACTGACTGTTCGATCGTCTTTTTTTATTTGGGTTTGAGGTCCGTTTCCCTGTTTTGGAGCTTTTATAACCTTAAAGGTTGATTTCAGTAATAACTTCAAGAAAATGACCTTAGAATGGAATTCTAACGGTTACATCAGTGCTGGAGTGGCCAAATTAGGTTAGTAGCATGGACAACATGAGTACCGAGGCAATCGGTGCGAGTTTAGGACCATTTGGTGCCTTTCCCTTTTAAATTTGGCCTACAGTTGACTTTAGTCAACATTCTTGAAAAACAAGCTTGGATGAAAATTCTAACAGCACAATTAGTTCTGAAAAGTTGAGTTTGGTCTAGAACGACCCTCTATTTGCTTCTTGAGGCATCCAGTCTAATCTCAAAGCCCATTGTGAAAGTTGCTCAAAATGGACTTTGCGTGTGGGACCTACTTTCAGTTGTAACAACCTCGTATGTAAATTTTGATTACACCATTGAGTTTGGAAGGTCAAATTTGATGGGGTAGTATATCTCATTTGTGTGCATGGGGTTCCGAATGAATCTCGAGCACTCTGTCGGAGGTTTTGGCATGCTAACCTTATTTTTGCACTAGCTGTATCTATTGCCATCTATTAAGTGCCCCCTAGTCGCTAAAGTGAGTATTGCTTAAGCGGTCAGTAGCTCGCTAAAGCAACCAGCCCTGTTGGGCAGGTGTCACTTAAGAGATAGCCCTATCGCCAAAGTGATTGATAGATTAAGTGATGAGTAGTCGCTAAAGAGAGGCCTTCCTTTTAGGTTGGTGTCGATTATGACATCCCCGAGTGGTTTCTGAAATGACAAATGAGGGTCGTTCTTAAGTCTGGATTTTTAGAATTTGAACAAAACTTCAAAGGCTGATTTCTTCTTCAATTCTTGGGCGATTTGGGCGATTCAAAAGGCTATCTTGCATAGATTTCCGAGGAGAATACAATGGTGCATCTATATTTAGAAGTTGAGGCTTCCCTTAAGGTAATTTCTCCATTTTCCAGCGTTTCTACGTTCTTAAAGCTTGAGATTGATCACTATTGCATGCTTAGTGTTGGGGCTATTTTGTTATGTCAATTGTGTTCCAGTCAATTTTGTAAATTATAGAGCGGGTCCCACAATTCTCAATTTTTGACTATGCAATTGGTTCATTTCCGAATTCGATGATTTTAGTGTCATAATGATCATTTTAACATTGTGATTCTATTTTTTATAGTGTGACAACATTCAGAGGTCGCTTGGAAGGGAAAAACTCCAATTTCATGAGTTGGAGCATGCATGGTCAACTTTAAGGCAGGCTACGGTTTCCTTTCCCCCTCATAAGACTGAGCATGTTTAGGCAATTATACATTGATTTGTATGAGTTTGGAGGGGTTTGGGTGTCGAGAATTCTAATTTCCTAAAATCCATGTCCTAGGCCTTATTTTGGGTAATTATTGGACTGTGTAAGAATGACTCCTAGTATTGTTGATCATCCATGCCTTGTAATGAATACTGTGCCTATAGTTATATGTTTTGAAGCATGTCGGCCTTAGTGTAGGCTTAGACTAGTATTGCCTTAGAATTGCGCAATTTTGATGCCATTGGACCTTAGAGATTTTTTGACGTCTCCTCAGACGGTCGGCTCCCTGTAGATTGATGTAGAAGACTTGAGTCTGATAGTTTGAACCTTAGCTAGGAAGTAACTCAGCTTGTGATTTTACATCCATAATGCCCTATTCTCCTATTAGTCAGGTGTCGCTCGACTCTTGAATTTTGGAAGTTTCCTCAGCGATTTGGGTTATATTTGGTTCAGGATAGAATGATATATTGATGGCACCTTGTTTGGATGCACTCCTCGTGATGCACTGTTGGACGCTAATTCTGAATTAGTTCAATCCCCTATCTATAGTTACCCAGTGGAAGTTCGTAGTCCAGCTTACTGGTGTTCGGTTCCTTAGCTACAGTTACAGGGTTAAAGTCCGTGGTCTAGCTTACTTGTGATTGGTTCCTTAGCTATAGATACTCAATTCCAGTCCATGGTCCAGCTTATTGGTGTTTAGGCTTGTCTATAGTTACTGATTCTAGTCTATGGTCTAGCCTACCTATGTGTAGTCTTCTAGCTACAGTTACTCGATTATAGTTTGTGGTCTAGCTTACCCGTGATTGACCTTTGGCTACATTTACCCGGTCCTAGTCCATAGTCCATCCCACTCACGTCGACTCATTAGCTACAATTACCCAGTTTCAGTCCGTGGTCCAGCTTGAACGTGGTTAAATTCCTAATTTCTTGATGAATCTTTGGTTAAGTCTTCATCCACTCTCAATTGTAGGTTGGGGTGTTAGAGTTGGATATGGTTCGGTTCAAGTTTGGGAAATGGTGATATTAATGGAATCCTTTAATTCAATTTTTTCTCTACTTCGACTATTCTTGCATCTGTCGGGCTTATAGGAGTCTGTACCAGTAGTTACTCCTTATTTGTGGACGAACATACCCATTGGGTTTATGGGAGATCAGCGGAGTAAGTTAGATTCTTTCTCTTTGTTTTCTAGTACGGTCGTGTACATACCTACATTTACTTCTTGTCCTGTCCTTGATAGTGATGTTTTACTCGCTTTTCAGTTTACTTTAGCTTATCTTGCTTAATTGGCCTATGATGCCTACTGGATACCTATTGTTTTGGTATTCATACTACACTCTACATCTATTTCGTGATGTAGGTCTGAGTACTAGTTACCGGCATTGAGTTCGATCCAGTTGCGATCGTGTTGGGAGGTGAGGGTGAGCACATTTCGTCCTGGATTTATCCATCTCCTTCTTTATATACATTTTGCTTGTCTTTTTATTTTTGAGACAACTTTGTTTCCGTGGTCAACTTTTGGGACTTGTACTCGATTTACTAGTTGTTTTCGCCATTCATGTATGCTCCTATTATTTTTGTTACTGGTTTAGATATATTTGTTGGTCTTCTACCCTATAGTAGGCGCCATCATAACTTGAGAAATTAGGTCATGACAAGTTGGTATCAGAGCCCCAGGTTCACCGATCTCACTTGTACAGAGCTAATTTCTAGAAAATTCCTGCGGATCGGTGCAGAGACGTCTTTGACTTATCTTCAGGAGGCTACAAGATGTATTTAGAAACGTGTCTATTTTGTATCGCTATCGTGTAGAATGTGTCTTGTTGGTTTATGGAAATCTCACTTGTTCCATTTTTTTACAAGATGGCTCACACATGTGCCAGAGGTAGAGGCCGACTACAGGGTCATGCCAGGGCTGCAGTACCAGCCTAAGACCGAGAGCAGACTATTACATTAGTAGTTGGTGGGCCCGGGACCAGTCCAGCAACCGCTCAAGATGGAAACAACTCCAGACCAACAGGCGATGCTCACCTAGATATTACCAGCCTGCAGAAGTGGCATTGGTTGTTCACTACTCACTGGCACCGACTGCTCAGCCTGATAATTTGGAGAGCGTTATGCCACTATAGGAGTAGAAGATTCTTGGGTTGTTTCTACGACTATCACTGTCAAGATGTTCTTGGGTTGTAGGTAGGATGCCCACAAGTTTTTGCTTACTTACGTCAAGCAACTATATTGTCACGACCCAACTCCGTAGGCCATGACTGGTGCCCGAGTTGGGCACCCATATGTACCCTTATCCCCACTTAGTGTGTTAACAGAATAAACAAAAGTAGAAATCAAAAAGAGTTCGCTAGAGAGCGCATGAGAACAGGTATAACACAAGAAGGCCATTAAGTCCATCACGGAATATAAAGCCCAATATATATATACATAACCCATATCAAAAGTCTACAGACCTCTACAGAATGATAGCCTAGTCATATAATGGGACAAGGCCCCATCCTACACTTAATAAATATGTACAAATGTACAATAGAAAAGTTAGTACCAAAATAGGGCTCCAGACAAAGAAGCACTGCCAACCAACAGGGTGGATGTCCTAATCGAGCAGATCAGCAAACCGAGCGTCTGTACCTGTGGGCATGTAATGCAGCTTCCGAAGAAAGGGAGTTAGTACGGATAATGTATAGAGTATGTAAAGCATGGACTATAATAGCTAAAGTCATTACCAGAACAGAAGGTGCAAAAATAAGCAAAATATCCAAAACATCAAAATGCTTTTCATAACCACAGATAATATATGCAGAAAAATATATGCCATATACAACCCCATTATGGGACTCGGCAAACAAATCGTGGTCGCCGCCCCGTCACTGACTCCACAGCACATCATAACTTCAGAGTAGGGAATATCTCCGTAACAAATCATATCATATCAAATGGTCATATCAGATTATATCATATCATAAGCGTACATGGCACATCATAACTCCATAAAACCCATGTACAGGGCGTACCTACCCCCTTACGTCAGGGCACAACGAATAATGCAGAGAAGTTCGCATGATAACAAAACCTGACTCGGGCTTAGTGAAGGAAGAATTGAGGCATCCACGAGTGGAGTAGAGAGAAACTAAATGCACTTTAAATCATTTTGAGACTTGATGGAGTTAACCAAATTGAGCTATTATTCAAAAATCAAGACAAGAGTCGTATCAAGTACCTTTTGAATATCACTATGAGTTATATCCAAATAGAACTTTTGAAATCATATACACGTATCTAGGCATGATAAAATACCCTTTGGGAAACCAAGAAGTTGGCCATCCTAGCGGCTCTACGAATAGGAACTTCCTTGCAATCATATAAAACTCATATACTTCTTTCATAAAACCATGCCAAAAAGGAATATTAGCTTTATATACTTATTTCAAAACATGCCAAGATAAATAATAAGCTTTACATACTTATGTCAAAGACATGCCAAAAGAAGGAACGGTTAGCTTTACATACCTCTTACAGATTACTGCTAATACGTTCACCTCATCGTTTCTTGAACCTATTTAACATGAAAGTAATACTATGGTTAATGAACCTTTACTTTCCAATCCAACTCTACAACCAAGTCTCCATAGAGGTCATTTCCTTATCCATTTCCCTTGATAGTTCATTACTAGTTCCTAAGTTACCGAAAATCGGTCAGTATCTCCCCTATAACTTCAACATCTCTGAGATTTCAACTCGGCCACCATGTAAACAACCATACCAACAAAAACAACCAACAACATATATACAAGTAAATGACTTCAACATTACTTAATACAACTCCAAACCACTAGCTCAAAACTATGATGTCAAAATAGAGTTTTTAACCTTTATTTCACAAAATCTTTAACCATACCAAATGGAGGGTCGTGTGGCTGAAACCAGAAGAACCCATACCCTTTTTAAAATACTTTAAATCCCTGAAACACGCAACCCAACCAGCTGCACCCGCAGCACCACAACAACAACCCACTACTCGACTTAGATTTAGCTTTAACGCCTTCAATTTAGTTTGTTTCTAACGTCAAGCATCCTTGTGAAACTTTTTCACTTACAATCTTATTTAATACATATAATATACCTTATAACAACATCATAAACTCCATTTTGAAAGAGAAACTTTACCTTACCCAAAACTTGCCAAAACTTGCTGGAACTCGCCTCAGAATTTCCTTTAGCTCGTCTACAACTTTGTGGCTGTTTGCTAAAGTTTTGGTGCTGATAAAAACCATAAAATTACATTACTAACACCTTTATACCTTCATGGTATACCCTAGATAACTAATTCACAGAACAAAATCAGAAACTTACCTCTTTTCCTCTTCCCAAAACCGTAGGTCTCTCTCATTCTCTCTTAAGGTTTCTCCTCTCTTCTTTTCTTTCTCTTAAATTTTCTCTCTTTGTATTGAGTTTTCTAGAGAAGTATGGAAATTTATGAGTCATAGGACATATATATATATAGGCTACTTTTAGGGGGTGACACGTGTCAACCCCTAAGTGGTGACACATGTCAAGCACTAAGTGGTGACACATGTCAAGCACTTATTGGTACAACACATCCCTTCCTCCAACCATAGGTTGCCACATGGTAGGTGGGGTCCACCTTTTGCTCCAGCTGTTGCCACATGGCACTCTCTCATGATTCCACGTGTAACCTTTTTTTCCCCTCATGGGTTCATAATCTCATCTTTTTTTATGAACTTATGTAATCCTTGCTACATAAGCTTGGTATGTACTCAAGTAACCTAAGTATGTAAAATTTCTAAGTTAGTAGCTTACGTATGTAACACATCCAAGGTAATAGCTTACACAAGTAAGTCGGGTCCTACGACTTGCTACTTGGCCTCCAATTCCTTTCGGATTCCTATAACTTTATTTCCAATCTTCCCTGTCATGGGGTATCACATTCTCCTTTTCTTAGAGTTGTTTGATAGCGTTATAGTCTATCCGGCTCACATGGTAACTTCTAAGAAGCTTTCAAGAACTTAGGAATATTTCAAGAAACTTAAGAAGCTTTTAGAAGCTTTAAGAAACTTTAGGAAATCTTAAGAAACATAAGAGGCTTACGATCCTTTCATGAAACTTAAGAGCCTTTCAAGAGACTTAAGAACGCGTTCTAAGGTATAAAAGTACGGGGTGTAACATACATACCTTAGGTTTGGTGGAGTCTAGGGGAGATAACTTAACTACTTACTAGTTAGACGTTCCCCGCAGGCAGTGGTGGCATACCTACCTAGAGACTAGGCCAGCTGGGTCTTCACTGGTCACCTGGCTGAGTTTTCAGAGGCCTTCTTGGCCTGATTTATCCTAGGAGTGTCAGAGATCAACTCCGAGATTAGTTATCATGAACATGGCTCCATGATGTTTTCAGAGTATGAGGCCCGATTCCATGTACTCTCTAGGCATGCCTCTATGATATTACCTACTGAGGAGGGGAGAGTTTAGTTCTTCATTAGGGGTTTGAGGCTCTAGCTATGGATCGAGACTCAGTCTTTAGTCTTAGCAGGCTGCACATTTCTAGAGGTGGTAGACCATGCCCGCAAACTTGAGCAGCTCCATCATGAGGCCCAAAGGGGAAGAAGCGAGAGGGCTAGGCAAGAGAATGGCCATGATGGGTGATGTTTTAGACATCAGGAGTCCTATGATAGATCTAGCCAGAGATTTCAGTAGGGTCTGTCTAGCCGTCCCTTCCAAGCCTTTATTCAGACATTGGAGGGTGTTCAACACCGCTAGATTGGTTCTAGTGCCAGTTTGAGTCAGGGCTGAGGTGGTTCGCAGGCATCTCATAAGGTAGAGGTAGCCTACCTCCAACTTTTAGCCAATATGCACATGGGTGCTATGAGTGCGGTGAGTTAGATCATTGGTCTCGCGAGTGACCTCAGCACACGCTAGCCTTACTAGATCCATAGGCAGGAAGACCCACACCAGAACCTCTACTTATAGGCAAAGTGTCACGACCCAACCCCGTAGGCCACGACTGGGGTCCGACCTGGACCCCCGTGTACCTACCTATCAACTTTAGTCAAATTAGACTATGTATAATGTGATACTTCTCACAAAAACCTCAATGGCTTAAAACTTTTTCATGTTCATATAGCCTCCTTCATTCGTATCGTATCATGAAAGAGAATGCAAGCTGACAAGGCTGCCATAACATAAAAATATTTACAATGTGCCATATAGGCACAACCAAAATAAACTCATGAACAACCCACACATACATGTCTATAGACCTCTAAGAATAGTATGGTAATATATGGCGGGATAGGGCCCCCGCCGTACCCCTAAATAAACAAATACATAAATACACCTAAGGAACAGTACAAAAAAAACTAGGCTCTGGAATAGTAGAGCACCTCCAATCATAGGTGAGCGGAAATCCTGAGCTAGTGGATCTCTGAAATGAACATCTGTACCAGCGGGCATGAAATGCAGGCCCCCGATGAAAGAGGGGTCAGTACGATATATGTACTAAGTATATAAGCATAACATAGCTGAGATAAAAACCAAAACAGGGATGCAGGAAACCAAGTATAACATTTAATAGGGTACTGTACCTGCACCTCACAAAATAAAGTCCTGTATACCATTATCACGTACCGTATCTGGCCCACTTGGGGAATTGGCGTTTCAAACACATCATCTATCATGATAGGCATATATATGCTATTAGCGTTGTGGAACATATAACCCGATCCATATATATAGCAAGTACCTACCGAAAAATAATGGCCCAATCCACATATCGTATAATACTGCTGAGGAACGATGGCCCGATCCATCTCTCATATAACAATGCCGAGGTACGATGGCCCGATCCGTATATTGCATAATAGTAATGCCGAGGTACGATGTCCCGATCTGTATATTATATATTAGTGCCGAGGAATGACGGCCCAATCCGTATGCATGGATATCATATAATAATGTCGAGAAACGACGGCCTGATCCACATATCACATAATAATGCATATACGTGCATGTAAGACTTGGTAACATATCAGACATCCCCCAACCATTATCATAAATATGCCTAAGAGACCCCAAATTTAGGAACTTACACACCCAATCACTATTCAGCCTATAGAAGGCTCGAGGGTCATAGTTTAACTACTTCAAGACCCTTAGCATTTAGGAGTGAACTCGAGTCACAAGTTATACTCAGGACTTACAACTGGAACTGGCTTTACATTCATATCATACCTCAATTCACTTACATTTAAGACATTCCAAATAGAAGAAGAGACAAGGCCTTACACATACTACCTTTCGTCATATAGAAGCCCTAAAAGGCAACAACTCAACTACTACAAGAGTTCTAATATCACAAAGTCAATGAAACTCATGGCTCATGCTTGGAATTTATGAGTGGAATTACCCCAAGCTCATATACATATCATTCATTACTTATGTCTAAGACATGCCAAAAAAGAGAAGAATAGCTTTACATAATTATGCCAAAAACATGCCCAAAGAAATCTTCACATACCTCTTATGAGTTACTCCTTGTCACGTTCGCCTCGTCGTCCTTTGAACCTATTCAACACGGAAGTATTAAGAATATCAACCACTCTTGACTTTCCATCATCTTAAGTTGCACCTTAGTATTCATGTAATCTATTTCCTTGTTCGTATCCTCGACTAGTTCTTTAATTAGTTAAGACGTTAACAGAAATTGGGCAGCACCTCCCCTATAACATGCCCTATCCGAATTTCCAATTACATCCCTAATCACTACAACCAACCAACAACAATACCCTACAGCATATATACACATAAAACATGGCATCATTACACAACACAAGCTCCAAATGACTTGCAGAAAATTACAATATAAAAATAGGGTTTCTAGTCTTTACTTCGCAAAACCTTTAATTATACAAAATGAGGGGTTGTGTGGCTGAAACCAGAAGCACCCACACCCCTTTTAGAACAAATTTAGGCCCTGTAAAAAACCCTCACACACCTGCAGCAGTACACCACAAGCACAACACTTTACTTCGATAACAATTCAACTATAGCGACTCCAATTTTGTTTGTTTTGAACGTCAAGCATTTATATGATGTTTTCACATTTCCAGTATCCCGACCCAACCCCGTAGACTACGACTGGGGTCTGACCTGGACCCCCCGTACACATATCTATCAGCTGTGGTCACATGGAACTGTAAATAAGACAATGTCATATAACAGAGCCCCACTGGGCGATAACATTTACATATACCTGTAGCCCTTTTCATTCGTATCACAACATGACAGGGCACGTAAGCCGACAAGGCTGCCATAACATAATTACATATATCATATATCAAGTAGACCCAGTTGAATCAAACTGATATACATAACCCATATATACATGTCTATAGACCTCTAAAAAAAATAACGACAACATATGGTGGGACAGGGCCCCCGCCATACCCCTGAATAGACAAAAAAAATTTATACATCCATGGTTCATGTCAATAACTAGGCTCCGATACAATGGAGCCTCTTCCAACTGAGCTTGAATGGAATCCTAAGCTGACGGACTCCCAAACCTGTACCTGTACCTGCGGGCATGAAATGCAGCCCCCCGAAGAAAGAGGGTTAGTACGACATATGTACTGAGTATGTAAAACATAACGTAATACAACTGGAAGCGTATCTGAAGTAGAGAAGCAGGGGATAAAATATCAAAATTAGAAACCTATACCTGTACTCTATGAATCATGAAAGCATGCATGCTCAAATTATACAATATAGCCGGCCTTTTCAGGGGTCCGGTGAATGATATCTGTAGGATCATCATAGGCCCAGCGCCATCATCACCTTATTGCAACACATCATTATCATACATATATACATACGTATCCGACCCTCTATGAAGGGCTCGATGGACAATGCAGTGAGTTGTGCACGAACGGACCCAGCTCGGGACTCAGTGAAAAAAGGGTTACGGTATACACGAGTAGAGTAGTGAGTAACTATATGCAATTTAAATCATTATCAGAGACCCAATAGAATAAGAAAGTTAAGCTTCTATTTGAGGACCCGAGTAACGAAGTAGTCATCTCGAGTGTCCTCTAAATGCCATTATGAGTTGTCTCAAAAGTAATATCGGGGACCCTAGACATGTATTAACGTAGGGACAAATCATTTATGGAATCAAAACACATAGTCTCATAGTATGTACGACTCGGAGCTTGTACATTGGTACCTCTTTAACGTATAGAAGTTTCCAGGAAAATAGTTCAACTACTATCAGAGTTCGATATTCAAACGTAAGCAGGCGATGCTAATAATGGAGTTACCCCAGAGCTCAGATCATATTCCACTTACCACTAAGACCAGGTCATGCCCAAAAGAAGAAAGAGAATAAGCTCTATATAGTGTGTACCTTCCCTTAGGTGATCTGCATATACATATTTTGTACCCGGCCCATCATGGGCTCGGTTAACCATTATAGCATCATAATCTCAATTTTGTACCAAATACGTATCAAGGGAAATGAGAGACAACTTTCCACACACTACTGTTTAACACATAGAAGCCTTACTAGGCAATACTCAATCCTTATAGAAATTCCAATACTAAGCAGTGGATAGGGGTTATGAGGCGTACTTGGAGTTTTGGGAATGGAATTATCCCCACATTCCACACACAATTCACTTAAGGCTAAAACTTGCCAAAAGGAAAGAAAGATAGCTGTACGAACTTATACCAAAACATGCCAAGAGAAAGCTTTACATACCTCTTGTGAGTTACTCTTTATCCCATTCGTCTCATCGTCCTCTGAACCTATTCAACATCAAAGTAATACGAATATCAACTACTCTTAGCTTTCCATCATCTTAGGTTGCACCTTGGTATTCATGGAATCTATTTCCTTGTTCATCTCTTTGACTACTTCGTTAATTAGTTAAGGCATTAATGAAAATTGGGCAGCACCTCCCCTATAATGTGCCCTATCCAAATTTCCAATTAGATCCCTAAACACTACAGCCAACCAAAAACAAAAACCTTCAACATATGTTTACGCAATTCACACCAACAATATACAACATAAACTCCAAACGACTCGCTCAAAGATACGATATCAAAATAGGGTTTCTAGTTTCCATTTTGCAAAACCTTTAACCGTACGAAGCAGGGGGTCGTGTGGATGAAACAAGCAGATACCCCACCTCATTTATAACATATTTATACCCTGCAACAACAATTCACACCCCTGCAGAAGCACCTCACAAGAAGAACATTTTATTTTGACGACAATTCAACTATAGCGACTCCAATTTAGTTTATTCCGAGCGTCAAGTGTTTCTATGACATTTTCACATTTTCAGACACCTATAGGCCGTGTAAAACACTACATAAAAACACCATAAAGTCCAAATTAAAAGGAGAAACCTTACCTTACCCGAAATTGGCCAAAATTGTCAAATCGCAACTCGGAACTTCTTCAAACGCGCTGAAATTGAGCGGGCTGTTTGTATAACTTCCTTGCTGATATAAGAAGTAAATTTATGTTATTAGCAACATAAATTAATCATAGTATACCTTAGATAATTGATTTACAGATCAAATCTCGGAGGCGTACCTTGGAAGCCCCTAGGCCGTAGCCCTCCTCTCTTCCTTCCCTCATGTTTCTGTCCAACTTTTCCAAGTGTACAGCTGAATATATGACTTCTTAGTCATCATAATATACATATATATACATATATACATCTCCACTTACTTGAGGAACACCGTAGATAATTAATTCACAGAAGAAAACTGAAAACTCACCCTTAATTCTTCCAAACCAAAGCTGCCGTAGGTACTCTCTTTTTCTCACGTTTCCTCTCTATGTTTTGGCTGATTTTTTGGATACATAATGAATTAAGAGTCATTAAAATATATATCCACCCTTTTTAGAAGGTGCCACATGGCATCCCCTTGGGGTGACATATGGCAGCCCCCTAGGACGCCACCTCGGTTCATGCGGCCTATCACACGCCGCCATGTGGCAGCGGGGTCCACCCCCAAGCAGGCAGGTGAGTCACCTACTTGCTTTTCACTTTATTTCTTGAGGTGCTTTCTTTTCACCTGCTTTCTTGAGGTGCTTGCTTGTCACCTGCTTGCTTGGCTTTCGTAAGTTCGGAAACTAGTTTTTGCTCCCTCTCGTAGGTTCGTAATCTCATCTTACTTTAAGAGCCTATGTAACCCATGATACACAATCTTGGTACGTACTCATATAGATTAAGTATGTAAGACTTCCAAGTTAGTAGCTTACGTAGGTAAATCAAGTCCTACAACTCATTACTTGGCCTCCAATTCCTTCCGGATTCGTATGACTCCATTTCCAACCTTCTCTACTATGGGGTATCACATTCTCCCTTCCTTAGAGTCATTTGATAGTGTCGTAGCATATCTGGCTCACATGATAATGTCTAAGGAACTTATGGGACATTCCGAGTTTTAAAAGTGTGGGGTGTAACATCCTTCCCCCCTTTAGAACATTTGCCCTCGAATGTTAGACAAAACTTATCTTAGCACCTTATACAAATCGTTGGGAGATTATTTATTGTGTCCATAACACATACTCCTATCCAAGTACTTAATATATGAGTTTCAGGAATTGGGGTTACCTGCTGACGTTGGGAATCGGTGCTAATACTTGTGTTTCATGCTGTCTTCAGTTTCCCCGATCACTCTCTTTCTGGTTTTGGTTTTTCCATTGTATCTTGACGGAAGGCACATCTTTAGTCTACAATCTTCTAGTTTACCGATCTAAGATGGAGATAGGTTTTTCCTCACAGGATTCCATCTCCTGGACATCATCTATGGAATATACCCTGGGAGACTCGTCAGTACCCTTGCGAAGCATTCCTATCTGGTGGACTGGGCGTATAGTTTCCACATAAGGTGGTAAACTCAACTTACCAGTCGCGTTGCCCACCTTATGCGCAACTTGATATAATTTAATATATTTTGGGTCAAGTTCCCTTTTCTGGGTGACTCCGTTATGAACATCCAATCATCCATTTGAACTCTGAATGTCAATGTTGATTATCTGTATATCATTTCTGCCGACTTTGGGTTGTTAGTCAATAATTTGCTTAATCCTGTTTGGCCTACCAGCTTAGTCTTTTCCCCACCAGGTGGACTTATACGCTCTGCCTTACCACATCTTGTAGGGGGTCATCTGGATACTGGAATGGTATCCCTTCTCGTAGGCAAATTCAATAAGTGGTGGGCGATCGTCTCAATTACTCTTAAAGCCAACCATATTAGTCCGCAATATATCTTTTAACGTCTGATAGTATGCTCAGTCTATTCAGCAGCTCGAGGGAAAAACTGGGGTACTAAGACCTACCTGTGTTCCCGATCTCTTCTTGGACTGATGTCCAAATGTTAATCTTAATTGAAGTCCTTCCATCTAAGATATTAGCTGGGGAAACCTCACAGAACCTTACTACCTCCATGTTGTATAACTCCACCTAATATTAGTTGCATAGGTGCTCTTGATTGGAAGCAAATAGGCTGATTTATTAGCCTACTCACAATAAACCATATTGCACCCTACTCTTATAGAGTACAAAATAGGTTCATAACGATGTTGATAATTTGGGAACCATTAGCCTCGTATAGTCCTTCTCGATTCTTTTTAGAACTTTAACTAGTATTCGATCTTTTGGGTCCTTCTTCCCCTTTTTTCCAATCCTTAGGGTTGGCTACCGAATAATGTTGCAGTCCCCTTATATAATGGCTCTCGTAGTCGTTCTTTGCTTTGTCCAGCAAGATCTGGTATAATTCCAAAAGAGTTTTGGCATAGAAACTCGCTATCCTATAGTAACCAGCTAGTTTAGTCAGTTTTACTTAAACTCTTTCACCACTTCGCTTCCCTCCGCTTGTAATCCTCTAGACCCATTATCTTGTGTCCTTCTTTACCTTTATAAGATTATGAGAGGGTACAAAAAGTATCCTAGCGTTACCTCGCTAGTCCTCATGTTTTACCCTGCCTTTTTCCCCCTTATCCTACACTCGATGTTGGGGTAGATCTTTGGTCCACTCGTGGCCAAGTCTTACTCCACCCGTAGCACTAATTCCATCTCAGTAATTTGGCTTAACCTATCTTTGTATCTCTCGATAGTTAATTACAACTTGGGCTCCCTTGCCTAGGAAAATAGCTGTGGGGACTCCGTAAGGTCCTACCACTCTTTTACTCTACAATTTTACACCTTCTCGGCGGAGTAGGTAACCTTTGATCGAAGGAACGGGGACTAATATCATTGATCCACAAGTAACCTTCCCTCCAGAGTCATCTAGCGCTGGAGTGCGAAATGAGTCTTGTACTCTCGGTCATATTGCTTCCTGTCATTCGTAAATTACATCAGCTGGTACCCTTACCTTTTGGGTTTTTTTTTTCGCCCTCAGAATTGGCTGCCAAGTGGTGTCGAAATTCCCTTCTCCACTAGCCCATATAGTCATTTTGTGGTTTTCCTTTCATTAATTGGTTCTATGTTGAAGAGCCGTGGATTTGAGTGTGTCGTCAGTTACCAATTAGCTAATCCTTCTTGTTTTGCTTACCCTTTGTTACAATTGCCTTAACATATCTTATAATACTCTGGGTACATAATCTCATATCGTTTCTCCATCGCTAGTTCAGATTCTTCCATCTCGCGTGATCATACCAGCACTAACGCATTAAGTTCCATCAGAATTTCAGAGTTAAGCGTGCTGGGGCGAGAGTAATACTGAGATGGGTGACCTCCCTGGAAAGTCTTTGTGTCGCCTTTCATTGTAATCCTTTCCATGATGTGCGGGCACTCAATTTAGCCCAAGATTTACCTCAGCGTTGTCTCGCGAGTCTTTATGTTTTGCCTTGTCCTTTCCTCTATTATCTTTCAACCAGTATCGGCGTAGACCTTTAGCTCCACTATGACCATGTCCCTCTTTTTTTTTTGGTCATTCTGATTTAACTTCTCGTATTATATTCCCCTCTTTCTGTACGCACCCATTCATTAGGGTGGGCTACTGAGTAGTGCTAAAGTTCGGTCATATAGTGACCTTTGGAGCTGCTTTGATTTTTGGCTATTATTAGCTTGCATAACTTTAAAGGAATTTGACATACAAGCTCCCCTATCCTCTATTCACTTTGAGTTCTTCCCATTTTCTACCACAGGAGGCTTTCTATTCCTTTGTCCTTGGTTATATATCTATCGCAACATCATTTGCGACCAACTCTATAGCCAACATTTTGGCTTTTTGGTCTAGCATGTTGTCATTATCCTTTGTAGTATTTCTTGAGTCATTCAATATCCTTTCATGGTTACATTCTTTTGTTTTTATACGTAGCCGCCTTCCAGTGTTATGTCATTTAGGGACTCGTCAAAAACTTCTTAACGTTGACTTATATAGTATTTTGGCTTCCATCCAATTACTGGTGGCTTCTGGACCTTTCTATCTTAGTTCGGCAAGATATCTTGTTGATGTTTAGACGTCCATCTCAAATATATTGCCATATTAGTTGCCTCCTCCTACTTTTACCAGTTTCTCGTTGACTTCCCCCCTTTAGAGGGTGCCTATACTTTCACCTGCTTATGCCTTGCTCTATATCTCCATATCCCATCGTAATTTCATCCAATTTCTTTCCTCAATCTACTTGATACTGCATCATGTTCCTGTCTATCTGCATATTTTATAACCTGACTATCCGCGTGCGGAGCCTTGATTAAATTATGAAGTGACGAGAACCTTTCCATATCTAATGTGATGTCTTGTCTACTAATCCTGTTACACCCCACACTTTTAAACTCGGAATGTCTCCTAAGTTACTTAGAATCTAGTATGTGAGATACTTAAGTTACGACCCTATTGAACAAATCTAAGAAGGGAGAATGTGACACCCCGTGGTAGGGAAGGTTGGAAATAGGGTCAAGAGAAGTCGGAAGGAGTTGGAGGCCAAGTAACGAGTCGTAGGACTCGACTTATCTACGTAAACTACTAAGTTAGAAGTCTTACATACGTGAGTTACTTGATTCCATACCAAGCTTATGTAGCAAAGGTTTCATAGGCTCTTAAAGTGAGACGAGATTACGAACGAGATTACGAACCCACGAGGAAGAAAAAACATAAATTCGGGGAAGCCAATGGGAGGGTGACACGTGGCAGCACCTAAGCAGGCAGGTGAACCACTTGCTTGGGGGAGGTGGGCCCCACTGCCATGTGGCAGCCCCCTCCTTGAACATGTAGGTGCGGTGGCCCAATAGGGGCTGGACACGTGTCACCACTTGGGGATGACACGTGTCACACCCTAAAGCCACATATATATGTGTATATGTATTATATACTTCAGTTGTTCAATAAAACATCAGACAACATAGAGAAAAAAAACGTGAAAGAGAGACATGGAGAGGCAGCCATGGCCTTTGAAGTTTAAAGGTAAGTTTTTCAATTTTCTTCCGTGAATTAATTATATACGGTGTACCTTAAGTACGTGGATACGTATATATGTATTTTAAGACGTTCATGGAACTAAAACTCCAGCTTTGCAATTGGAATTTGGAAGAGAAAATAAGAGAAAAACGTGAAAGGGACAAGGGATGAGGGCTACGGATTTGACCCTTTTTGGGTAAGCTTTCGGGTTTCGTTCTGTGAATTAATTAATTATGATATCCCATGGTTATATGATGATGTTTAATAACGAGAAAATCCAATTTGGGGCAGCGAGGAAGTCGCACAAACAGCCCACTAAAGTTCAGCGCATTTGAAGAAGTTCCGAGTTGTGATTTGGCTAGTTTTGGCCAATTTAGGGTAAGGTAAGGCTTCTACTTTAAATTTGGAATTTATGGTGTTATTATAGGGTGTATTACACACCTTTTGGGCTGATGGAAGTTGTGTAAAAGTCGTAAAAGTTCGACGTTAGGAATAAACTAAATTGAAGTCGCTATAGTTGAATTGTTGCCGAAATAGAGTGTTGTTCATATGAGGTGCTACTTCAGGGGAGTGGATTGTGGTTGCAGGGTATTAAAATGTTCTAAATTAGGTGGGGGAGCTGCTTGTTGCAGCCACACGACCCCCTGCTTCGTACGGTTAAAGGTTTGACAAAAATGGAAACTAGAAACCCTATTTTGATATCGTAATTTTGAATAAGTCGTTTGGAATTCATGTTGTATATGGTTGGTATGAAATACTGCAGGTTGTTGTTGTTGTTTGGCTGTAAGTATTAGGGACCTAACTGGAAATTTGGATAGGTCACATTATAGGGGAGGTGGTGCCCAATTTTCGTCGACGCCTTAGCGAATAACATAACTAGTCGGGGAAACGATTAAGGAAATAGATTCCATTAATACTAAGATGTAGCCTAAGGTGATAGAAAGTTAAGAGGGGTTGATATTCATATTACTTTCATGTTGAATAGGTTCAAAGGACGACGAGGAGAACAGGATGAGGAATAACTCAGACAAGGTATGTAAAGCTTTCTCTTGGCATGTTTATGTATAAGTTCGTACAACTATCTTTCTTTCCTTTTGGCAATGTTTAGCCTTAAGTGAATTGTATATAAAGTGCGGGGATAATTCCATTCCCAGAATTCCGAGTATGCCTCATAACCCCTATCCACTGTTCAGTATTAGAGTTCCTATGAAGATTAAGTATTGCCTAGTAGGGCTTCTATGTGTCAGAATGTAATGTATGGGAAGCTATCTCTCATTTCCATTGAGATGTATTTGATACAAAAATGAGGTTACAATGCCATAGTGGTTAACCGAGCCCCTTGAAGGGCCGGGTACGAAATATGTATATGAAGGTCACCTGAAGGAAAGTACAGACTAGATAGAGCTTATTCTCTTTCTTCTTTTGGGGCATGTCCTTGTCTTAGTTGTAAGTTGAATCTGATCTGAACTCTGAGGTAACTCCATTCTTAAACATCTCTTAATTACATTTGAATATCGAACTCTGATAGTAGTTGAACTATTTCCCTGGAAACTTTTATATGTTAAAGAGGTAACAAATGTACAGGCTCCAAGTCTTACAGACTATATGTTAACAAATGTTTCTGGTTCCATAAGCGATTTGGATTTACTTTAGAACATGTCTAGGAGCCCTGAGATTATAATTGATATTTCCCATAATGGCATTTAGAAGTCACTTGAGATGACTACACTACTACTCGAGTCCTCCAACAAAATTTTAATCTACTTATACGGTCAAGTCTCTAATAATGATTTAAATTGCATATAGTTACTCACTACTCTACTCGTGTATATTGTAACACTTTTTTCCCTGAGTCTTGGGCCAGGATATGTTCTCGTGCACAGTTCACTGCATTATTCCCTGAGTCCCTCAATAGAGGGCCAGGATACGTGTATAGATATATGATGATGTGTTGTAATAAGGTGGTGATGGCGCCAGGCCTATGATGGTCCTACAGATGTGATTCACCGTACCCCTGAATGGGCCGGCTATATTGTATAAATTGAGCATGCATGCTTTTGTGATTCACATAGTATAGGTAGATGACTTCGATTTGATAATTTGTTCCCCTGCTTCTCTATTTCGAATATACCTCCAGTGTATTATGTTACATTTTACATACTCAGTACATATGTCGTACTGACCCTCTTTCCCGGGGGGTTGGGTTCATGCCCGCAGGTAAAGATACAGATTTTGGGAGTCCATCAGCTTAGGATTCTATGCAGCTTAGCTGGAAGAGGCTCCATTGTATCGGGGCCTAGTTTTGATACTGTCCACGAATGTATAGAAATTGTTTTATCCATTCAGGGGTACGGCGGGGGCCCTGTCCCACCATATGTTGTCATTTATATGTTTAGAGGTCTGCAGAGATGTATATATGGGTTGTATATGTCAGTTTGGTTCAGCTGGGTCTATATGATATCTTGTATATATTGTTATGTTATGGAAGCCTTGTCGGCTTGCGTGCCCTGTTATGTTGTGATACAAACAAAAAGGGCTACAGGTGTATGTAAATGTTATCGCCCAGTGGGGCTCTGTTACATGATATTGTTTTATTTACAGTTCAATGTGACCACATATGATAGATATATGTACGGAGGGTCCAGGTCAGACCCCAGTTGCGACCTACGGGGTTGGGTCGTGACAGAAGTGATATCAGAGCAGTTTGTTCTCGGGTTGTCTGCAGACCGTGTCTAATAGAGTCTTGGTTATGGATGTGTTGCGTGCCACATCTATAAACAGGAAGCTACAAGACATTTAGGGTGTTACCTTTCTTCTACATCTGAGATCGTGCTTTAGATCCGAGTCATCGGAAAATTCCTTATACTAATCTTGGATATTAACAGAAGGACGACACCAACAGAAGGAAGTAATTGACGACATGGGAAGTTGTGAAGCATGCAGATAAGTGAAGTAAAGCCACAGAAGATATCCTTTGGGTAAGGTATTGAAATATAATGTTGAAACCTGAAAGGAAAGCAGACAGAAAGTGCAACAGATGCAGTTTGAAGTTGGACATATGAGGTAATTCCAGTATTTTTATATTATTGTTGACGTTGAAAGCCCTGTGTGGCTGCGATATGAGATGACATTGAAAGCCCTGTGCGGCTGTGATATGATATGAATATATATATATATATATATATATATATATATATATATATGTTGTCCCTGTGAGGCATTGTTGGTATTTTCTGCGTGCAGGTTGTGGGATAGTAAGAAGTGTAGAGGAAACTCTGCCGAAATTTTCCCAGAACAGGGAAAAGGAAATGAAACATAGATTTTTGATATTTCTGAGAAGTTGATACCAAGTACCCCTACTGTGTTCAACTAAAGCTGTAAGAGGTATCCTTCAGGTTGCCGATAAGGGGCACCCTTTTCACTTGTAAAAGTTTATGTCGGAGGAACAAAAGCTTATTTAAGTAGAAAGTTCGGATTATGGTATCTCTAGCCGTATTTGTATTGTAGGAAGATAAATAGAGGGCTCAGGATAAAGGATAAGATGTCCCGCGAATGAGTTTTACTCTTTTTGAAAAAAAATACCAAGCCCTCAACTCTTATTGTAAATTGGACGAGTTGTTGACAACTCGAGGATAAACTCAGAAGGAGACCAGGTAGGTCAAATATTAAAAGAAATATTGTGATGTTTAAGAGGTTCTGATTTCTTCGAACAATGGTTGGAAAATGAGTTACGATAACAGTTCATAGTTCTCCACTAACTAATTGGGGAAAGAAATTCTAACAGAAGCACCTCAAAGAGATGTCAGGAACTGAATATATGTACGAACAAAAAGAGGGATATTTAAGTATGAATTGAACAGTGTGATACGAGTATGTAAGGATAAAGTGGAACCACTAGTCAGACGCACATAGTACACATTGGCTAAGTTAAAGGCCTGCGTTGAGAACGCAGTAAGAGCATAGGACTTACGATACAAAAAAATGATGCATGTGCACAACGTCGCCCCAAAAATAGTGGAACCCTTAAGGGATGAGAATGGAAAACTTAAGGAACAAATGACGTAACTTCTATTCGCCCCATGAAGCAAAGGATATAGGTTGGGACAGAACCACTACTTTGAGAAAACCTGGAATAGTTATCATCAGAACACTAGTACTTCCTAATTGAAATTGGAACGACTGCAAGTACAAACAGAGGAAAATACGAGTACCCTCTAAAGGGGGGAAGTTAATGAGAAAATGGCAAAAGTAAGGTGAAGGCAATCGATATGGGAATACATTTTAGATGGGTGTCTAAACTTTAATAAGATACCTTGCCAAACCAAGTTAGAAAGGTCTAGAAGCTACCAATAATTGAAGGGACGCCAGAATGCTACATAAGGCAGCGTTAAGAAGTTTGCGATGAGACCCTGAATAACATAACACTAGAAGGCGGCGTATAAAAATAGAAGAATGTACTAATGAAAGGATATCGACGCTGGATGCAAGATAACAGATGAGAAGACAGAGCAAAACATAAAGACTCGCGAAATAATATTGAGGTAAATCTGGAGCTAAGTCGAGTGCCCCACATATTATTGCAAGGATTACAATGAAACGCGAAATGAAGACTTCCCATGGAGGTCACCCATCCCAATATTACTCTCGCCCCAGCACGCTTAACTTTAAAATTCTGATGGAACTTAATACGTTAGTGCTGGTGTGATCGCGCGAGATGGAGAAATCTGAACTAGTGATGGAGAAACGATATGAGATTATGTACCCAGAGTATTATAAGATACGTTAAGGAAATTGTAACAAGGTATTAAGCAAAACAAGAAGGATTAGCTAATTGCTAATTGACGACGCACTCGAATGCCACAGCTCTTCAACATAGAGCTAGTTAATGAGAGGGAAACCTAATAATGGCTATATAGGCCAGTGGGCGAGGGAATTTTGACACCACTTGGTATCCAACTCTGAGGGAGAAAAAGCAGGACCCAAAAGATCGAATGTCAGTTAAATTTCTGAAAAGAGTCGAGAAGGACTATACGAGGCTAACGATTCCTAAATTATCAACGTCATTATGAACCTATTTTGTACTCTATAAGAGTAGAGTGCTATATGGGTTATTGTGAGTAGGCTAACGAATCAGCTCATTTGCTTCCAAGCAGGACCACGTATGCCGCTAGAACTAGGTGAAGTTATATGACAAGAAAGTAGTAAGGTTCCGTGAGGTTTCCTCATCTAATATCCCAGATAAAGGGACTTCAATTATAATTAACTCCTTGAGATCAGTCCAAGAAGAGATCAGGAGAACAGACAGGTCTTAGTAATGCATTTCTCCCTCGAGCTACTAAACAGATTGAGCGCACTATTAGATGCTTGAAGATATGTCACAAGCCGGGAGATTAACTTCAAAGGTAGCCGGAATGACTATCCATCACTTATCAAGTTGCTTACAGTAACAATTACTACTCCAGTATTCTAATGGCCCCAACATGATTAAGCAAGCTATTGACTAAAAGCCCAGAGTCGGCAGGAATGATATACAGATAATCAACATCGATATATAGAGTTCAAATTGATGATCGAATGTTCATAACGGAGTCCCCCAGAAAAGGAAAATTGACCAAAATATATTAGATTATATCAAATTGCTTATAAGGTGGGCAACAGGGTTGGTAAGTTGAGCTTACCACCTCAATTGGGAACTATACGCCCAGTCCATCAGATAAGAATGCTTCGCAAGGGTACTGACGAGTCGCCTAGGGTATATTCCGTAGATAAGGTCCAGGAGATGGAATCTTATGAGGCAAAACCTATCACTATCATAAATTGGCAAACCAAAAGATTGTAGACTAAAGATATGCCTCCCCCCAAGGGATGTTAGAAAAAACAAAACCAGAAAAAAGATGATTGGGGAACTGAAAAGAACATGAAATACAAGTATTCACACCTGTAACTGATATTTACAAGTAACCCCGATTCCTGAAAAGCATATAGGAAGTACTGGTATGGAGGTATGTGTTAATAAAATAGCAAAGAACCTCCCTACGATTTGTATAAGGTGCTAAGAGAGGTTTGGTGTAACATTCGGGGACGAATGTTCTAAAGGGGGGAAGGATGTTACACCCCACACTTTTAAACTCGGAATGTCTCCTAAGTTACTTAGAATCTAGTATGTGAGATACTTAAGTTACGACCCTATTGAACAAATCTAAGAAGGGAGAATGTGACACCCCGTGGTAGGGAAGGTTGGAAATAGGGTCAAGAGAAGTCGGAAGGAGTTGGAGGCCAAGTAACGAGTCGTAGGACTCGACTTATCTACGTAAACTACTAAGTTAGAAGTCTTACATACGTGAGTTACTTGATTCCATACCAAGCTTATGTAGCAAAGGTTTCATAGGCTCTTAAAGTGAGACGAGATTACGAACGAGATTACGAACCCACGAGGAAGAAAAAACATAAATTCGGGGAAGCCAATGGGAGGGTGACACGTGGCAGCACCTAAGAAGGCAGGTGACCCACCTGCTTGGGGTCAAGTAGGTGACCCACCTGCTTGGGGGAGGTGGGCCCCACTGCCACGTGGCAGCCCCCTCCTTGAACATGTAGGTGAGGTGGCCCAATAGGGGCTGGACACGTGTCACCTCTTGGGGCTAACACGTGTCACACCCTAAAGCCACATATATATGTGTATATGTATCATATACTTCAGTTGTTCATTAAAACATCAGCCAACATAGAGAAAAAACGTGAAAGAGAGACATAGAGAGGCAGCCATGGCCTTTGAAGTTTAAAGGTAAGTTTTTCAATTTTCTTCCGTGAATTAATTATATACGGTATAACTTAAATACGTGGATACGTATATATGTATTTTAAGAAGTTCATGGAACTAAAACTCCAGCTTTGCAATTGGAATTTAGAAGAGAAAATAAGAGAAAAACGTGAAAGGGACAAGGGAGAAGGGCTACAGATTTGACCCTTTTTGGGTAAGCTTCCGGTTTCGTTCCATGAATTAATTAATTATGGTATCCCGTGGTTATATGATGATGTTTAATAACTAGAAAATCCAATTTGGGGCAGCGAGGAAGTCGCACAAACAGCCCGCTCAAGTTCAGCGCATTTGAAGAAGTTCCGAGTTGCGATTTGGCTAGTTTTGGCCAATTTCGGGTACGGTAAGGCTTCTCCTTTAAAGTTGGACTTTATGGTGTTATTATAGGGTGTATTACACACCTTTTTGGCTTCTGGAAGTTGTGGAAAAGTCATAAAAAGTTCGACGTTCGGAATAAACTAAATTGAAGTCGCTATAGTTGAATTGTTGCCGAAATAGAGTGTGTTCTTGTAAGGTGCTGCTGCAGGGGTGTGGCTTGTGGTTTAAGGGTATAAAAATGTTCTAAATGAGGTGGTGGAGCTTTTGGTTGCATCCACACGACCCCCCGCTTCGTACGGTTAAAGGTTTGACAAAAATGGAAACTAGAAATCCTATTTTGATGTCGTAATTTTGAATAAGACGTTTGGAATTCATGTTGTATATGGTTGGTATGAATTGTTGCAGGTTGTTGTTGTTGGTTCGCTGTAGGTATTAGGGACCTAACTGGAAATTTGGATAGGGCACATTATAGGGGAGGTGCTGCCCAATTTTCGTCGATGCCTTCGCGAATAACAGAACTAGTCGGGGAAACGACTAAGGAAATAGATTCCATTAATACTAAGATGTAACCTAAGGTGATAGAAAGTTAATAGGGGTTTATATTCATATTAATTTCAAGTTGAATAGGTTCAAAGGACGACGAGGCGAACAGGATGAGGAAAAACTCTGATATGGTATGTAAAGCTTTCTCTTGGCATGTTTTGGTATAAGTTCGTACAACTATCTTTCTATCCTTTTGGCAATGTTTAGCCTAATGTGAATTGTATATGAAGTGAGGGGATAATTCCATTCCCAGAATTCCAAGTACGCCTCATAACCCCTATCCACTATTCAGTATTAGAGTTCCTGTGAAGATTAAGTATTACCTAGTAGGGCTTCTATGTGTCAGAATGTAATGTATGCGAAGCTATCTCTCATTTCCATTGAGATATATTTGATACGAAAATGAGGTTAAAATGCCATAGTGATTCACCGAGTCCCGTGAAGGGCCAGGTACGAAATATGTATATAAAGGTCACCTGAAGAAAAGTACAGACTAGATAGAGCTTATTCTCTTTCTTCTTTTGGGGCATGTCCTTGTCTTAGTTGTAAGTTGAATCTGATCTGAACTCTGAGGTAACTCCATTCTTAAACATCTCTTAATTACATTTGAATATCGAACTCTGATAGTAGTTGAACTATTTCCCTGGAAACTTTTATATGTTAAAGAGGTAACAAATGTACAGGCTCCAAGTCTTACAAACTATATGTTAACAAATGTTTCTGGTTCCATAAGAAATTTGGCTTTACTTTAGTACATGTCTAGGAGCCCCGACATTATAATTGATATTGCCTATAATGGCATTTAGAAGTCACTCGAGATGACTACACTACTACTCGAGTCCTCTAACAAAATTTTAATCTTCTTATATGGTCAAGTCTCTAATAATGATTTAAATTGCATATAGTTACTCACTACTCTACTTGTGTATATTGTAACACTTCTTTCCCTGAGTCCCGGGCCAGGATATGTTCTCGTAAACAGTTCACTACATTATTCCCTGAGTCCCTCAATAGAGGGCCAGGATACATGTATACATATATGATGATGTGTCGTAATAAGGTGGTGATGGCGCCAGGCCTATGATGGTCCTACAGATGTGATTCACCGGACCCCTGAATGGGTCGGCTATATTGTATAAATTGAGCATGCATGCTTTTGTGATTCACAGAGTACAGGTAAATGACTTCGATTTCATAATTTGTTCCCCTGCTTCTCTATTTCGAATATACCTCCAGTGTATTATGTTACATTTTACATACTCAGTACATATCTCGTACTGACCCCCTTTCCCGAGGGGCTGCGTTCATGCCCGCAGGTACAGATACAGATTTTGGGAGTTCGTCAGCTTAGGATTCCACGCAGCTTAGCTGGAAGAGGCTCCATTGTATCAGGGCCTAGTTTTGATACTGTCCACGGATGTATAGAAATTGTTTTATCCATTCAGGGGTACGGTGGGGGCCCTGTCCCGCCATATGTTGTCATTTATATGTTTAGAGGTCTGCAGACATGTATATGTGGGTGGTATATGTCAGTTTGGTTTAGCTGGGTCTATATGATATATTGTATATATTGTTATGTTATGGAAGCCTTGTCAGCTTGCGTGCCCTGTCATGTTGTGATACAAACAAAAAGGGCTACAGGTGTATGTAAATATTATCGCCCAGTGGGGCTCTGTTACATGATATTGTTTTATTTACAGTTCAATGTGACCACAACTGATAGATATATGTACGGGGGGTCCAGGTCGGACCCCAGTCACGACCTACAGGGTTGGGTCATGACTAATCTGTTCTTGAATAATGTAACTCAGGGAACAACTCGTCCAAGGCCACCTTCTACTTTTCCTTTTTCAAGAATTACTTAGCACCTGTAGTCATTCTAATTCCAATTAGGCAGTGCTAGTATTCCGACGATAACTATTTAAGGTTTTCTTGAAGTAGTATCTTTATCCCAATCTATATCCTTTGCTTTTTAGGGCGAGTAGGAGTTGCGCCATTTATTCCTTAAGTTTGCCATCCTCGTTCCTTAAGGGTTCCACCATTTTTGGGGTGACGTTATATACACGCGTCATTTGTTTTGTAGCTTAAGCTCCATGCTTTTACTGCGTTCTCAACGCAGGCTTTTAACTTAGTTAGCCTCTACTAAGGGCGCCTTATTAGCGGTCTCACTTTATCCCTGTATAATTGTATCCCACGGTTCAATTCATATTTAAATATCCCCCTTTTAGTTCGTACATATATTCAGTTCCTGACATCTCTTTGAGGTGTTTCGGTTAGAAGTTCTTTCCCTAATTAGTCAGTGGAGAACTATAAACTGTTATCATAAATCATTTTCCAACCATTGTTGGAAGAAATCAGAACCTCTCACACATCACAGTACTTTCCTTTTAATACTTGACCTACCTGGTCCCCTTCTGAGTTTATCTCGAGTTATGAACAACTCGTCTAATTAACAATAGGAGTTGAGGGCTTGGTATTTTTTCAAAAAGAGTGAAACTCATTTGCAGGACATCTTATCCTTCATCCTTAGCCCTATGTTTCTATTCCTACAGTATAAATATGGCTGGAGATACCGTAGTCTGAACTTGACTACTTAAATAAGCTTTTGTTCCTCCAAAATAAAATTCTTCAAGTAAAAAGGGTGCCTCTTATCGACAAACTGAAGGGTACCTCTTACAACTTTAGTTAAACGCGGTAGGGGTACTTGGTATCAATTTTACAGACATCTCAAAAATCTATGTTCCATTCCCTTTTCCTTGTTCTGGGAAAATTTCAGCAGGGTTTCCTCTATACTTCTTACTATCCCACAATCTGCACGCAGAAAATACCAACAATGCCTCACAGGGCCAACACATATATATATATTCTGGTCATATCACAGCCACACAGGGCTTTCAATATCATCTCATATCGTAGCCACACAAGGCTTTCAATGTCAATAATAATATAAAAATACTGGACTTACCTCATACGTCAAACTTCAAACTGCATTTGTTGCACTTCCTGTCTTCTTTCCTTTCAGGTCTCAACTTTATATTCTAATATTACTTCCATACCTTATTCAAACAGATAGATATCTTTCGTGCCTTTACTTTACTTACTTGCATGCTTCGTGACGTCCCATGTCGTCAATTACTTCCTTCAGTTGATGTCGTCCTTCTGTTAAGATTCAAGGTTAGTATAAGGAATTTTCCTATGACTCAGATCTATAGCACGATTTCATATGTAGAAAAAAGGTAACATCCTAAATATCCTATAGCTTCTTGTTTATAGATATGGCGCGTAACACATCGATAACCAAGACTCTACTAGACATGGTCTGCAGACACTCCAAGGACAAACTGCTCTGATACCACTTCTGTTATGACCCAACCCCGTAGGCCGTGACTGAGGTCCAACCTTGACCCCCAGTACACATATCTATCAGCTGTGGTCACATGGAACTGTAAATAAGACAATATCATGTAATAGAGCTTCACTGGGCAATAACATTTACATATACCTATAGCCCTTTTCGTTCGTATCACAACATGACAGGGCACGCAAGCCGACAAGGCTGCCATAACACAATCACATATATTATATATCTGGTAGACCCAGCTAAATCAAACTAACATACACAACCCACATATACATGTCTACAGACCTCTAAAAATAATAACGACAATATATGATGGGATAGGGCCTCCGCCATACACCTGAATAGACAAAACAATTTTATACATCCTAAGCTTGAATGGAATCCTAAGCTGTCGGACTCCCAAACCTGTACCTGTACCTACGGGTATGAAACACATCCCCCCAAAGAAAGAGGGTCAGTACAACATATGTACTGAGTATGTAAAACATAACGTAATACAACTGGAAGCGTATCTAAAGTAGAGAAGCAGGGGATAAAATATCAAAATTGGAAACCTGTACCTGTACTTTGTGAATCATGAAGCATGCATGCTCAAATTATACAATATAGCCGGCCTTTTCAAGGGTCTGGTGAATCATATTTGTAGAATCATCATAGGCCCAGCGCCATCACCACCTTATTGCAATACATCATCATCATACATATATACATACGTACTTGACCATCTATGAAGGGCTCGGTGGACAATGCAGTGAGTTGTGCACGAACGGACCTGGCCCGGGACTCGGTGAAAGAAGGGTTACGGTATACACTAGTAGAGTAGTGAGTAACTATATGCAATTTAAATTATTATCAGAGAACCAATAGAATAAGAAAGTTAAGCTTCTATTTGAGGACCCGAGTAACAAAGTAGTCATCTCGAGTGTCCTCTAAATGCCATTATGGGCTGTCTCAAAAGTAATATCGGTGACCCTAGACATGTATTAATGTAGGGCCAAATCATTTATGGAATCAAAACACATAGTCTCGTATAGTCTTTACGACTCAGAGCCTGTACATTGGTACCTCTTTAACGTATAGAAGTTTCCAGGAAAATAGTTAAACTACTATCAGTGTTCGATATTTAAACGTAAGCAGGCGATGCTAAGAATGGAGTTACCTCGGAGCTTAGATCATATTCCACTTACCACTAAGACCAGGACATGCCCAAAAGAAGAAAGAGAATAAGCTCTATATAGTGTGTACTTTCCCTCAGGTGATTTGCACATACATATTTCGTACCCAGCCCATCATGGGATCGATGAACCATTATGGCATCATAATCTCATTTTCTTACTAAATATGTATCAAAGGAAATGAGAGATAGCTTTCCACACACTACTGTTCAACACGTAGAGGCCTTACTAGGCAATACTTAATCCTTACAGAAATTTCAATACTAAGCAGTGGATAGGGGTTATGAGGCGTACTTGGAGTTTTGGGAATGGAATTATCCCCACATTCCACACACAATTCACTTAAGGCTAAAACTTGCCAAAAGGAAAGAAAGATAGCTGTACGAACTTATACCAAAACATGCTAAGAGAAAGCTTTACATACCTCTTGTGAGTTACTCTTTACCCGGTTCGTCTCATCGTCCTCTGAACCTATTCAACATGAAATTAATATGAATATCAACTACTCTTAGCTTTCCAGCATCTTAGGTTGCACCTTAGTATTCATGGAATCTATTTCCTTGTTCGTCTCTTTGACTACTTCGTTAATTAGTTAAGGCATTAATGAAAATTGGGCAGCACCTCCCCTATAATGTGCCCTATCCAAATTTCCAATTAGATCTCTAAACACTACATCCAACCAAAAACAACAACCTGCAACATATGTTTACGCAATTCACACCAACAATATACAACATAAACTCCAAACGACTCGCTCAAAGATACGATATCAAAATAGGGTTTCTAGTTTCCGTTTTGTAAAACCTTGAACCGTACAAAGTGGGGGGTCGTGTGGATGCAACGAGAATCTCCCCCACCTCATTTAGAAGATATTTATACCCTTCAACAACAATTCACACCCCTGCAGAAACACCTCACAAGAACAACATTTTATTTCGACGACAATTCAACTATAGCGACTCCAATTTAGTTTATTCCGAGCGTCAAGTGTTTCTATGCCATTTTCACATTTTTATCCACGTATAGGCTGTGTAACACACTCCATAACAACACCATAAAGTCCAAATTAAAAGAAGAAACCTTACCTTATACGAAATTGGCCAAAATTGTGAAATCGCAACTCGGAACTTCTTCAAACGCGCTGAAATTGAGCGGGCTGTTTGTATGAATTCCTTGCTGATACAAGCAGTAAATTTATGTTATTAGCACCCTAAATTTATCGTAGTATACCTTAGATAATTAATTTATGGAGCGAAGCTCGGAGGTGTACCTCGGCAGCCCCTAGGCCGTAGCCCTCCTCTCTTCCTTCCCTCACGTTTCTGTCCAACTTTTCCAAGTGTACAGCTGAAGAAATGAATTATTAGTCATCATAATATACATATATATACATATATACATCTCCACTTACTTGAGGAACACCGTAGATAATTAATTCATGGAAGAAAAATGAAAACTCACCCTTAGTTCTTCCAAACCAAAGCTGCCGTAGGTACTCTCTTTTTCTCACGTTTCCTCTCTATGTTTTGGCTGATTTTTTGGATACATAATGACTTAAGAGTCATTAACATATATATCCACCCTTTTTAGAAGGTGCCACATGGCATCCCCTTGGGGTGACATATGGCAGCCCCTAGGACGCCACCTAGGCTCATGCGGCCTATCACACGCCGCCATGTGGCAGCGGGGTCCACCCCCAAGCAGGCAAGTTAGTCACCTGCTTGCTTGTCACCTGCTTTCTTGAGGTGCTTGCTTGTCACCTGCTTGCTTGACTTTCGTAAGTTTGGAAACTAGTTTTTTCTCCCTCTCGTAGGTTCGTAATCTCGTCTTACTTGAGCCTATGTAACCCATGCTACACAAGCTTGGTACGTACTCCAATAGCTTAAGTATGTAATACTTCCAAGTTAGTAGCTTACGTAGGTAAATCGAGTCCTATGACACATTACTTGGCCTCCAATTCCTTTCGGATTCTTATGACTCCATTTCCAACCTTCTCTATGATGGGGTATCACATTCTCCCTTCCTTAGAGTCATTTGATAGTGTCGTAGCGTATCCGGCTCACATGATAATGTCTAAGAAACTTATGGGACATTCCGAGTTTTAAAAGTGTGGGGTGTAACATCCAGCCACTTAAACAACATATAATACACTTCATAACAACACCATAAACCCCAATTTGAAGGGAAAGGTCTCACCTTACCCGAAATTGGCCAAAGTTTGCCAAAACTGCATCTCGGAAACTTCTTGGTATGCTGAATTGGGGCGGACTGTTTGTATCCCTTTTCTGCTGACCCAAATTGGAATTTTATGTTATCAAACATCATTATATAACCACGGTATACTTTAAATAATTAATTCACGGAACGAAACTTGGGCCTTACCTTTCTTGGCCTCAAACTCGTAGCCCCTCTAGCTTGGCCCTATAAGTTTTTCCTTCAACTTTGTTTCAAGTTTCTAAGCATAAGGTTAAATAAACGACTCCTTAGTCATTATCATATACATATATATAAATATATAAATCTCCACGTGCTTGAGGAACACCGTAGTTAATTAATTCACGGAGAAAAATATTGGAAAACTTACCTTGAACTATTTGAAGCCATGGCTGCCTCCTTCTCTTCTCTCACGTTTTTCTCTATTTTGGCTGAGTTTTTGTGTATAGAAACTGAAATTAAGAGTCACTTAACACACATATATATATATACACCTCTTTAGAATGTGCTACGTGGCAGCCTCCTAGGGTGCCATCTCAACCCACGCAGCTAATCACATGCTGCCATATGGCAGTGGGGTCCACCCCAAGCTGCTACATCACCTACTTGACCCTAAGTAGGTGTATCACCTGCTTTTCCAAGTAGGTGCATCACCTACTTGCTTTGAGTAGGCGTGTCATTTCCTTATTTCTCTTTCATGAGCTTGTAATCTTGTCTTACTTCAAGAGCCTACGCACTCCTTCCTACTTAAGATCGACGTATACTCAAGTAGCTTAAGTGTGTAGGACTTCTAAGTTAGTAGCTTATGCAAGCAAGTCGAGTTCCATGTTTGCTAGTTGGCCTCCAACTCCTTTCAAATACTTACAACTCTATTTCCAACCTTTACTATCACGGGGCATCGCATCCTCCCTTCCTAAGAGTTATTTGGTAATGTGATAGATAATAGGGATCACATGGCGATTTTCAAGAAGATTAAGAACACATCTCAAGATAACACAGAGGCTAGGGCCAGGACCGCAGGGGTGGTCACCTGGGTACACGAGTGGTCCCTAGAGAGGCAGGTCAGGAGAAAGAGTCGACACACAGGGTAGAGGATCCCAGGCCCATTTTTATGCAGCTTAAGTTAGAGCAGATGCTGAGGCCTCATATAATGTGATCACAGGTACGGTTTTATTATGCCATTAGCCTGGATCCACTTTGTTTGATCTAGGCTCTACATATTATTATATATCTGTATATTGTGCCCCTCGACTGAGTATGAGTCTAGATCTATTAGTTGAGTTGTTGTGTGTTTCTACCCCGGTAGGTGATTCTTTATTAGTGGATCAGGTCTTTAGATCCTATATGGTGACTATACAAGGGAGTGAAACTAGAGTGGATCTTATTTAACTTGATATGGTGGACTTTGATTTGATTCTAGGTATGGAATGGTTGTCCTCTCATCATGCGGTCTTGGATTGCTATGCCAAGACCGCTAACTTAGACATACCTGGCATTCCAAAGGTGGTGTAGTAGGGTTCTTGTAGTCGCACACCCGTTAGGGTGATCTCTTTTGTTTGGTCCTGGTGGTATGTGGCTAGTAGGTGGTTGGCATACTTGGATTGTGTTAGAGATGTGAGTAGGGAGGGCCCTACAGTTGATTCAGTACCTATCGTCTGAGAATTTGCAGATGTGTTTCCCGCTGATCTACCTGGCCTCCCTCCTAACCATGATATCAACTTGGCTATTAATGTAGAGTTGGGTACTTGTCTTATTTCCATCCCACCATACCATATGGCATCCACAGAGCTTAAAGAGCTCAGCATTCAGCTTCAGGATCTCATGGATTAGGGATTCATAAAGCCTAGTATATCTCCTTGAGGTGCCCTATTCCTCTTCGTTAAGATGAATGACGGTACTATATGGATGCGCATCGACTACAGGCATTTGAACAAGGTAATGATGAAGAACCATTACCCCATGCTAAGGATTGATGACTTATTCGACCAGCTTTAGGGTGCCATGGTGTTTCCTAAGATTGATTTGAGATTCAGCTAACACTAGTTGAGGATAAGGGTTGTGGACATCCCTAAGACCGCATTTAGGACTCATTACAGCCACTATAAGTTCCTAATGATGTCTTTTGGGTTGACTAACACCCCTTCTGCATTCATGGATTTGATGACCCGGGTGTTTAGGCCATACTTAGAATCATTTGTTATAGTCTTCATAGATGACATTCTGGTATACTCGCGGAGCCGGGAGGAGCATGTGTAGCATTTGAGAGTAGTGTACTAGACTTTGAGAGATCAACGACTTTATTCCAAGTTCTCAAAGTGTGAGTTTTGACTTGAGTCTGTAGTATTCTTAGGGCACGTGGTGTCCAAGGATGGCATTATGGTTGATCCAAAGAAGATTGAGGCTATATGTGGTTGGGCCAGGCCCATCTCTATGACTGAGATTCGTAGCTTCATCGGATTGGCAGTGTACTCTAGGCATTTTGTTGAGGGGTTTTCTACTATATCTGTGTCTATGACTTGGTTGACTTACCAGGATGTCCAGTTTGTGTGGTTGGAGGAGTGTGAGAGGAGCTTTCTGAAGCTTAAGGAGTTGCTTACCAATGCTCCTATATTGAATCATCCAGTTGAGGGCAAGGGATTCACCATTTATTATGATGCATTTAATGTTGGGTTGGGTTGTGTACTGATGCAGCAAGGTTGGATTATTATTTATGTGTCGAGGTAGCTTAAGCTACACGAGTGAAACTACCCCACTCATGACTTAGAGTTGGCAATGGTAATTTTGTGCTTAAGATTTTGAGATACTAAATATGGAGTTTGATGCAAGATTAACATTGATCACAGGAGCCTTCAGTACATTATGAGCCAGAGGGATCTTAATTTGAGGAAGTGGCATTGGATTGAGCTCCTGAAGGACTATGACCTCTCTATTCTCTACCATCTGGGCAAGGGAAATGTAGTAGTGGATGCCTTGAGTTAGAAGGCAGTAAGTATGGGTAGTCTAGACTTCCTTTCTATTATGGAGTAACCCTTAGCTTTGGACATTCAGTACTTAGCTGACCGAATGATTCGTCTTGATATTTATGATTTCCGGTGTATGTTAGCTTATGTGGGAGCTCGTTCATCTCTATTGGACTGGATTCAGAACCGTCAGTTTGAGGATTAGGATCTAGTTGCACTTTGAGAATAGGTTTTAGGAGTTTATGCCAGCTTGTCTACCTTAGATTCAGATAGGGTTTTGAGGTTTTGTGGTCGACTTTGTGTTGTGAGAGTTAGGGGTTTGATTAAAATAATCCTTAGCGAGGTCGATGACTCTAAATATTCTATCTATTCAGGCACAACTAAAATGTATTATGACTTAAGGCAGCACTACTGGTGGAGCAGCATGAGGAGAGATATTATGGATTATATGTCGTATTATTTGAGTTGTCAGCACATTAAGGCTGAACATTTGAGGCCTGGTTGCGGGCTTCAGAGATTACCCATTCCCAAGTAGAAATGGGAGCGGATCACCATAGATTTTATTGTGGGGTTGCCTCACACTTCCTGTGGTCTTGATAGCATTTGGGTCATTGTAGATCGATTGACCAAGTCAACACATTTCCTTCCCGTTTATACTTCCTACACTGCTGAGAGGTTAGCCCGTATCTACATTCAAGAGGTGGTTTGCCTTCATGGTATGCCTGATTCCATCATCTCAGATTAGGGCCCACAGTTCACATCTAGCTTTTTGAGGACCTTTTAGGAGGAACTGGGTACCCGTGTTGACCTTAGCACAAGCTTTTACCCACAGACTGACGGTCCATCGGAGCACATAATCAAGTTCTTGAAGATATGTTGTGGGCTTGTGTTATGGATTTTTGGAGTCAGTGGTATCAGTTTTTTTCCTTGGCAGATTTTGCATACAATAACAAATACCACTCTAGTATTCAAATGGACTCGTTTGAGGAATTATATGATAGGCATTATCGCTCTTAAGTTGATTGGTTTGAGTCTACAGAGTCCAGGATGCGCGGTATAGACTTGATGCAAGAGGCCTTAGATTATGTGAGGGTGATCTAGAATAGGCTCAAAACAGCTTAGAGTAGACACTGAAGCTGTGCGGACCATAGGAATCGGCTATTGAGTTTTACTATTGGTGACAAAGTATTCTTCTGTGTATCGCCCATGAATGACGTGATGAGATTTGGGAGGTGGGGCAAGCTTAGACCTAAGTGTATTGGTCCTTTTGAGATATTGAGGATAGTTGACGAGGTTTCATATGAGTTAGCTTTACCTCTATCCTTTTTAGCTATTCATCTTGTTTTTCATATTTTGATGCTACAACTGTATGTTCCAGACGAGTCCCATGTGATCCAGTATGACTCAATTGACTTGGATGATCGTTTGAGCTATATTTAGGAGCCAGTTGCTATTTTAGCCAGAGATGTCAGATAGTTGCATTCCATAGACATTCTTATGGTTAACATTCATTAGAGGTATCGTCCAGTAGAAGAGGTTACCTGGGAGATCGAGTATGAGATACGGGCATAGTTCCCCAGCTTATTTGAGCCTTCAGGTACTTCTTGACTCTTACTTTTGTGGAATAAAGTTTTTTAGTAATGGATGTTGTAATGACCCTCCAGGTCATTTTTGAATTTAAGCATTCATTTCGATGTTTATAGCATTCCTATAGTGACCCTAAGTCATTTATGACTTATTGGCCCTAACTGTTTGATCGCTTGGTTGTTCATTTGGGTTTTAAGCCAGTTTCCCTCTTTTGGAGATTTTATAACCTAAAAGGTTGACTTTGGTCATAACTTCAAGAAAATGACCCGAGAATGGACTTCTGAAAATTCAATTAGCTCTGGAGTGGCAACTTAGGCTAGTAGCATGGTCAACATGAGTACCGAGGCAATCAATTTGAGTTTGAGACCATTTGGCTCTTTTGCCTTTAAAATTTGGCATATAATTGATTTTGGTAAACATTCTTGGAAAACACACTCGGATTAAATTTTTTACAACGTGGTTAGTTCCAGAACGTCGAATTTGGTTTGGAATGACCCTCTGTTCTCTTCTCGAGGCTTTCAGTCTAATCCTGAGGCCCATTGTAGAAGTTTCCACAAATTGGCCTTTGGGTGTGGGACCCACTTTCAGTCCTAATGACCTCGTATGAAACATTTTACCATGCCATTGAGTATGGAATGTGAAATTTGATGGAGTAGCAGATCTCGTTTCTGTATACGGGGTTTCAAACGACTCTCAGCACCCCATCAGAGGTTTTGGTATGCTAAGCTTGTTTTTGCACCAGCTATATCTGGTGTCATTGCTTAAGAGAACCCTAGTCGCTAAAGTGAGTATCACTTAAGTGGCCAGTTACTAGCTAAAGCGACTATCCCTGTCGCTAAAGCGACTGATCGCTTAAGCGATAAGCAGTCGCTAAAGCGAGGCCTATCTTTTAGGTGGGTGTCACATAAGCGATCCCCAGGTTGTCACTAAAGCGATACTGGAGGGTCTTTCCTAAGTCTAGATTTTCTGATTTTGAACAAAATATTAAAGGGTGATTTCTTCTTCAATTCTTAGGCGATTTGGGCAATTCAAAAGGGTATCTTGCATAGATTTTTGAGAGGAATATAGTGGTGTGTCCATGTTTAGGAGTTGAGGCTTCTCTTGAGGTAATTTCTCCATTTTCCACCATTGTTAAGTTCTTAAAGGTTAAGATTGATCACTATTGCATATTTAGTGTTGGGGTTGTTTTGGTATGTGAATTGAGTTCTTTCTTGGAACATGAGTTGGGGTAGCAATTACAGGCTATTATCGAAGTCAATTCCTTGAATTATGGAGTGAGTCCCACAATTCTCAATCTTTTACTCTGAATTCTATGATTTTAGTGTCATAATGATCATTTTAACGTTGTGATTCTATTGTTGATAGCATGGCAGCATTTGGAGGCCACTGGGAAGGGAAAAGTTCCCTATTTCGTGAGATTGGAGCAGGCGTTGTTGGCTTTCAAGTAAGCTACATTTTTCTTTCCCCTTATAAGACTGAGCATGTTTAGGCAATTGTACATTGATTTGTATGAGTTTGTAGGGGTTTGGGTGTTGAGCATGCTAATTTCCTAGAATCCATGTCCTAGGCCTTATATTGGGTAATTACTGGATTGTGTAAGAATGACTCTTGTTATTATTGATTATCCATGCTTTGTGGTGAATACGGTGCCTGTGGTTATATGTTTAGAAGCATGTTGGCCCTGACTTTGACTAGTGTTGTATTAGACTTGCACAATTTTGATGCTATTGGGCCTTAGAGCTTCTCCGACGTCATTTCGGATGGTTAACTCCTTGTTGACTAATATAGCATACTTGAGTCTGAAAGTCTGAGATTTAGCGAGGCAATAACTCAGCTTGTGATTTTACCTCTATAATGCACTATTTTCCTATCGGTCTGGTGTCGCTCGGCTCTTGGCTTTTGGAAGTTTCCTCAGCTATTTGGGTTAAATTTGGTTCAATTTTGAATGATATATTAATGGCACTTGGTTTAGAGTCACTTTCCATGATGCATGCTTGGATACTGATTCAGAATCGATTCGATCCCCTAGCTACAGTTACCTAGTGGAAGTTTGTAGTTCAGCTCACTGGTGTTTGGTTCCATAGCTAGAGTCAACTAGTTAAAGTCCATGGTCCAGCTTTCTTGTGATTGGTTCCTTAGCTACAGATACCCAATTCTAATATGTGGTCTAGCTTACTGGTGTTCAAGCTTGGCTACAGTTACCCGATTCCAGTTTGTGGTCTAGCCTACATGTGTTCAGTCTTCTAGCTACAATTACCTGGTTACAATTCGCGATCTAGCTTACTCGTTCTCGACCTTTCGCTGTAATTACCCAGTTTCAGTCCGTGGTCCATATTGCATATGGTTAAATTCCTTATTTCCTGATGAATCTTCGGTTAAGTCTTTGTCTACTCTCAGTTTTGGGTTGAGGTGTTACGTTGGATATGGTTCAATTCAAGTCCGGGAAATGGTAATATTAATGGAATTCCCTAATTCTGTTCTTTCTATCCTATATCCTTCAACTATTCTGACATATGTCTGGCTTATAAGAGTCTGTGCAGGTGGTTACTCCTTATTTGTTCACGAGCATACCTTTCGTGTTTATGGGAGCCTGATGGATTTGGTTAGATTCTTTCTCTTTGTTTGCTAGTACGCTCATGTACATACCTATATTTACTTCTTGTCCTATCTTTGATAGTGATTTTTCACTCACATTTCAGTTTACTTTTACTTATCTTGCTCAGTCGGCCTATGATGCCTATTGGGTACCTGTTGTTTTGGTACTCATACTACACTCTGCATCTATTTCATGATGCAGGTCTGAGTACTAGTTACCGGCATTGAGTTGAGCCATCTGTGGTTGTGTTCGAAGGAGAGGGTCAGTATATTGCGTCCTAGATTTACCCATCTCCTTCTGTATGTACTTTTTCTTGTCTTTCGCTTTTTGAGGTAGCTTTATTTCCGTGGTCCACTTTTGGGACTTGTCTCTTTTTACTAGTAGCTCTGTATAGGTGACTTACATGTTCTAGGAGGGATTCATTTTGATTTGTATATATTTAGCTGCTTCCGTTGTTCATGTATGCTCCTTTTATCTTTTTTACTATTTTAGATTGATTTGTTGGTCTTCTACCCTGACATCCTATTGCTTATAGTTCTGAGATATGGGTCGGCTTGCCTACTGGTGGATTATAGTAGGCGCCATCATGACCTGAGAAATTGGATCGTGACAATATTATTTCTTCAAATATGTTGTCGGAGTTTCCTTTGTAAACAAGACTATTCAAACCATGCCAGTTTACCATAATATTCATTTACAAGCCTCACATGATAATTTATTATTCGAAGCATATTGGATAATTAAATGAAGAGTAAGGCTCCTCTCGGCAGCAAATACAAGTAAAACAATTTAGTATAGCATGGTTTCCCACATTGGAGGCATACAAAAATGTAAATTGTACTATGATCTATATGAATGTAAGTTGTGAAACCATGTACTATGTGAGCATGTGAACTAGTAGCATGCGAAAAGAATTAACTATGACATGTAATGGAAGATTAATTACAAATCATTAGAACATGGGTATGTGGACTATAAAATCGATTGAGAAAGTAGACTAGATGGGAACCCAACATGTGACCACTAAACTACAAAAATATATAACATATTAGCAAGTGGACTAGACATGTAGCCTATGTTAAAGAGAAATGTTAATCACATGGATAGGTATACTATACATGTATAAGTGGAATAGGACATGAGTAAGTATTTTTTACAAAATGTGAACAAGTGAGAATATAATACATGGACAAATAAGCTATGGGTTCTTGAATGTAAACAAGTAGGCTATAATCCATGTGGCATATGGGAAAATGGTCTATGAAGCATATAATATAAGACAATGTGATCCATGAGATAGTAATTATATTGTCTATAACATATGAGCCTATATATGATGCTTATAAAATATGGACAAGTGATCTATGGTAAGTAATTGGTAAATGAAAACAAGGTCATATAAAATATATAACAAGTGAGAGCTTTATAAAGAAGATAACACCTGCATGCAAGTGTTCCACTAAATATGTAACATATGGGAAAATAATCCTTAATGAGGTATAGGACATGTAACATGTTCACAAATATACGCAACCAGAGCCTTTGGAAACAAAGTGACTTCCTATAAAAACACTCTGCAAAATCTTAAATGCAGGGATGCCACTGCTAGTTCTAACTCAAGGCTGGTGTATCTCTACTTTTGTTTCTTTACTCATCATAAAGCATATGCAATTTTCCCGTGTTATCTTGCAGCCAAAGAATTCTTCTAATAGATATTCCAACCATCAGAACTAGCTTCTTTCTAAGTCAATATAAATAATAGGGAAACCACAAAGTAGAAATTCTTTACAATTTGTTTATAAAAGAGAGAGGTTGAGGCTACTCTATTTTTTCACTAGATGGAAATACATCACCCTCGATGTTTAATACCTTATTAAGGTTCAAATAAGCAAATGAATAGGTGAACCTTGAGGGCATCATAACACATAATAAAGTGAATCTTGGTTGTGGGGAATCAAATGAATAGGTGATACATATATCGTAAAAAAATGTCTTATTTCTTAGTTGATAATAATCTTATGTACAAATCTATCTTTCTTTCTATCACGGTCCAAACTAGGCCCTAGACGTGACACAATGATTGGAATCCCAAAGGATTCCAACCAAGTCTCTTAGAATATCATACATAAGTATTCATAAGGTTTTTAAATCAGTAAATCTAATCATGAAAGAAAAAGTAAAGTCTCAATAGGAATATCTCAATAAAGGAGAACCAACATCAAAGGACTCGACAACATAAACTCCCAAAATCCAACATGCCTCTACTACTAGATGAGGGAATAAGATAACCTCGTAGCTCACTCAGGACAATATAAGAGAATAAAATATTCAAATAACGCAAATGAAAATAATATGTGTTTCCCTTGAAGCATGAGGAATCACACAAGTGGTAGTCTAGGCTCAACTTTACTCACGAATAGAAGGTGCATGATGATCGTCCTCTCTTACGGTATGATATAATGTAGGCAAAAATATGTATTAGTACATGGAATGAACTAAACATGGTAGAAGTATTCATGAAAAATTAAGACATAACTTAATCAATATGAAACATGGGATGCAAGACCAATATCTTAAAACATTAATAAAACCATGAAAACATTAAACGATTTAACTCATTGGTCAATGCATCAAAATATCATCATCATAAGAACTTTGTAACACTTTCTTTTACTAGTGTGGATAGGACCTTAAATTATACTTAAGATCATGGAACTAATACATGGAACCTGGTAATCCCCACATCAAGAAGGGAGAGGCTACCTTACAAGGGTAGACTTTTTCTTGGTACTTTATCTTTAATTGTCCTATATGTGGATCCATTTGGTTCATCATATTGACATCTTTAAACCTAAGAGGGAAATGTATTTAGGGACTAAAGTTTGCTACTAGGATATCCTTGGGTAGCTATAGTGGCTATCGGATCGAACCCCACCTTAAGGTCCTCTCGGTTCTAAGTCTCTATCCCAAGAGAACTTTCATGAATACATAGTCATTAATATCATTACAAAGATAATAATAGATATCAATCCATCTTTATAAAATAACATAAGAATAGCTCATCTATTAACTTTCTTGATTCATAAAGAATCCATGAATTAGTGAGCATTGTCCTTATCACCTTTTTTGACATAATTTTTCAAGAATTGTCCTTATTGCAAAATAATTTTTCTTATAGCATCATTCATAACTTCTTTGATTAAACCATCTTTGAACATCATTCATAAAACATTCATTGAAATAACTTGAAAATCATGATCATAACTCATAAATCATTGTTGACACTAGCATATAACATAAGTCATTGAAATTCATCTTGAAGTCAGGAAATGTCATGTGAATTATGCATTTTTAGGCTAATAGCATTGAAATATATGATAATTAAGAAGAACCAATGCAAATCATGAAATAAGGACTTTTAGAAGAAGAATTTGTAAGAGAATTTGAGAAGAAAATTGGGACTACATAGGCGAAAGAGACCAAGGATGAACTCCCATATATCTTGACCTTTAGGAGCCATAAATTGCAGAGAATTAAGCCTTAACCTTGAAAAAATCCTTAGAATTGACGTTAGGCAGAACGAGACTTGGAAAATATACTTTTAGAGAGAAAAATTTTAATTTAGGGATTTAGGTGAGAATAAGAGGGTTAAAAGGACTTTAGGTATGTTAATAGATTAGAATAACTCCCAAAAACTGTCCAAATTCAATAATGAAAACATAGAGAATGATCAAAATATCCCCGTCTCAAACTGGATTCGGGCAGCTGGATGAGCCTCCACAATGACCTATGATAGCCAATACAAGCCGTAATTATGGTCGTGGTGATGGACATGGTGTTTTGAATGAGGGGTTTTACAGGGGTCCCTCCTATAGGACCACCATGATCCATGAAGGTTACCATATCCCATAGTGGTGGGTGTGGTGAGAAGGCCATCTAGGGGTCTAAGGTGTCATGACCCAATCCCGTGGGCTGTGACTGGGGTTCGAACTGGACTTCTGTATACGTATCTATCAGCTATAGTCAAGTTGAACCGTGTGTGATGTGATACTATACACAAAAACCCCAATGGGTCAAAAATCTTTTTATATAACTGTAGACTCTTTCACCTGTATCATAACATGAAAGGGCACGCAAGCCGACAAGGCTGCCCTGAAATGAAAACATTTACAATGTGTCGCATAGCCGTAATTGAAACAAACTTACAAATAACCCACATACATATATCTACAGACCTTTAAGAGTACTAACTATATTATATGGCAGGACAGGGCCCCCGCCATACCCCTAAATAACCAAATACATACACTGGAAGAGTAGTACCAAAAACTAGGCTCCGATACAATGGAGATTTTCCACAGAACCGCTAAGTGGAGTCCTAGGCTGGCGGATCCCCAAAGCGCGTGTCTGTACTTGCGGGCATGAAATACAGCCCCCCCCGAAAAGAGGGACTCAGTATGATATATGTACTGAGTATGTAAAGTACAAAACATCATAAGGAGATCACAACTGATATAGGGATACAGGGGAAAAGTATAACATCTAACAAAGTACTGTACCTGCATCCTACAAAATAAAGTCATGTGTACCATTGTCACATACCACATTCGGCCCGCTCGAGGACTCGGTGTTACAAATGCATCACTTTATCATCATAGGCATATGTATACTGTTAGCGCTGTGGGACGTACAACCCGATTCATGCATATAGTAAGTTAGTGTTGAGGAACGTCCGTCCCGATCCTTATACATATAACACGTTAGTGCCTAGGAATGTTCTGTCCGATCCCTATACATATATCACGTTAGTGTCAAGGAACGTCCGGCCCAATCCCTATATATATAACACATTAGTGCTGAGGAAAATCCGGCCCGATCCCTATATATATAATAATGTATATATGTGCACATAAAACTTGGTAACATATCAAACATCCCTCAACACATTATCATAAAGTATGTCCAAGAGCCTCTAGGTCTAGGAGCTTACACATCCAATCATTATTCAGTATGTAGAAGGCTCAAGGGTCGTAGTTCAACTACTTTAAGACCCTTACCATTCAAACAAAAGTACAAGTCATGAGTTATGCCCGAAACCTACAAAGGGAATTACCTCTAACTCATATCATATATCGCTTCACTTACATTGAACCATTTCAAGAGAGGGAAGGGGTAGGCTACATGTGTAATACTTTTCATCGTGTCGATGACTTACAAGGCCATAACTCAACTATCATAGGAGTTCGAACATCGAGAAGTGAATAATATTTACGATCCATACTCGGGGTTCTATGATTGGAATTATTCCCACATTACATATATAATCCACTTAAGACTAAGACATGCCAAAAGAAAGGAAAGGGTAGCTTCAGACACCTCTTATCGATTGCTTTTAACCCGGCTTGTCTCGTCGTCCTCTGGACCTATTTAACATGAAGGTAATACTAATATTAATAACCTTTAACTTTCCAACTTCTAAATCCACAACTAAGAACCCATAGAAATTAATTCCTTATTCTCCTTTCTTGACTAGTCTTGACTAGTCTATTAGTTAGTCAGAAGTTAACGGAATTCGGGCAACATCTCCTCTATAACTTGTCCTATCCAAACTTCCCATTACATTTTCAATTAGTACATCCAACGAACAACAAAAACCAGCATCCAATACACAATTATACCACCTCAACATCACACCAAACAAGTACCAAACAACCCACTCAAAACTATGACTCCAAAATACGGTTTTTGATCTTTATTTCATAAAATCTTAACCACACGAAATGAGGTGTCATATGGCTGCAACCAGAAACACTTATACCCATATTTATACATGTTTCCATACCTGCAACACCACACAATAATTCCCAATATGACACTACAATAACAACGACAATAGTTACATTTTAAGCCACTAGAATACGTCAAAACAATAACTACACGACCTGCAACTTCCTTCAGCCGTAACATCCATAATTTTACGTCTCCAACTCATGTTTACACACCCATAACATGCTTAAAAACTTGGCCAAATGTGGGAGGAGAAAATCAAACCTTGCCTTGCTGAAAATTTCCCTTGAAAGCTCCTTAACGCGCTAAAAACTGATGGGCTGTTCATCGCCCTATCTTGCTGCCCCAAAAATTCAATTTACGCGTTTAAAGACCATTATGTAACCATAGAATACCTTAAATAATTAAATCATGAAATGAAATTGGAGGGCTTAACTTGTTTTTGTTGCTACCGTGACTCTCTCTTCTCTCCCTCAAGTTTTCTCTCAACTTTTCCAAGTCCAAAATGCTGAAAATGAAAGCTTAGTCATAATACTAAGCATATATATACTTTCTTTGGGTGTGACACATGGAAAACCACTAGGGTGCCACCTCAACCATGTGGCCAATCCAAAGCTGCCATGTGGCATCATGGGGTCCACCCCAAATAGGTGAGTCACGTACTTAGCCCAAGTAGGTGCATCACCTACTTATCACCTACTAGCTTCCTTTTCGTGGGTTCATAATCTCGTGTTACTTTAAGAGCCTATGTATTCTTTGCTACTTAATCATGATGTGTACTCAAGTAGCTTAATTATGTAGGATATCCAAGTTGGTAGCTTACGCAAGTAGATCGAGTCCTACAACCCATTAGTTGTCCTTTCCTTAGAGTTATTTGATAGCGTGGTAGACAATCTAGGTCATGTGGAAACTTTTAAGAAGTTTAAGAAAGCATTTCAAAGTACAAAAGTATGGGGCATAACATCCTTCCTCCCTTTAGAACATTCGTCCTCGAAAGTTAACTAAGCTCATTACGTCATACGAGGATTTTAGGAATTCTCCATAATGGTTGTCATATGTAGACCTTTTACTCATCGATTCAACTAACCCAGGAGTTTAGACTTCCTGTAGACATAGGGAGAACATACATATATTTCTTTTCTATCTCTTCTTCGGCCTCCCAGGTCAACCCTTCGTTATTTTTATTTTGTCATAAGACTTTGATGAAAGCCACATCCCTAGTTTGAAACCTTCTAATTTGCCGATCCATGATGGAGATAGGTTACTCCTCATAGGATAACTCCTTGTTACGTAGATCTCCTCCACAAGAAAGATTCTGGAAGGGTCGCCTACACATTTGCGAACCCTCGACATATGAGAGACTGGGCGTACTGCTCCCAAATCCGAAGGTAGGTCCAACTCATAGGCAACCCTACCTATCCTACGAATGATTTGATAAGGGCCAATGTACCTCGGCCCAAATTTCTCTTTTTTGTCGAGTCTCATTACATCTTTTACTGGTGAAGCTTTCAAAAATACCCAATCCTCAACTTCAAACCTTAAATGTCGACGTCGATTATCTGCGTATGACTTCTGTCAACTTTAAAGTTTGCTGAGGCATGTCTGGGCCTTTCAATCGTATTTCACTAAGAAATTTCACAAAGTGGCAATAGTCATCCAAACTACTCCTGTAGTCAGTAATGCAGGCCCGCAATATACCTTCTACCGTCTGGATAGTACGCTAGTCCTGCCCATTAGTCTGGGGGTGAAATGCTATATCGAGATTCACCTAGGTTCCCAATCCCTTCTGGAATAATATTCAGAAGTTAGCCAATAATTAAATTTTGCTATCCGAGATAATAGATGTGGGAACTTCATGAAATCTTTCTGTTTCCTTAATATATCATCTCGCATAACTCTCAGCTAAATATATCTTCCTAACTTGAAGAAAATGGGTTGATTCTTTCAGCCTATCTAACATAACCCATATGAACTCATACTTTCGTAGAATGCGAGGTCAGCCTGTACTATAATCCCATATTAACTGCTTTCCATTTCTGAGTTGGGATTTCCATTTCCTTTATGTTACACCCCGTACTTTGATACCTTAGAATGCTTCTTAAACTTCTCAAGTTTTTGGGAAGGCTCTTAAGGTTGTTAAAAGTCGTTATGTGAGTCGGACAGTTAATAATGCTATCAGATAACTCCAAGGAAAGGAGAACGAAATGCTTCATAATAAGGAAGATTGGAAATAGGGTTATGAAAATTCGAAAGGAGTTGGAGGCCGAGAAATGAGACGTAGGACTCGATTGACTCGCGTAAGCTACCAAGTTGGAGGTCTTACGTACTTAATCTACTCGAGTGCGTGTTGATACTAAGTAGCAAGGAATACATAGGCTCTTAAAGTGCGACGAAAATACGAACCCACGGAAGAGAAATAAGGAAACGACGCACCTACTTGAAGCAAGTAGGTGACTCACCTACTTGACACATGGAAGCACGTGATAGGTACACATGGCAGCTCAGGAAAGTGACACGTGGCAGCAGGTGACACACCATGGGGTGGACCCCCACCTGCCACATGGCAACCATGGATTGGTTGCATAATTGAGGTGGCTGCCTAAGGGTGTGACACGTGTCACCCTTAGGGGATGACATGTGTCACTCTCCAAAAAGATACATATATATGTATGGATGACTATTAAGTCATTTTTAGCCAAAACCTTGAACAAAAATAGAGAGAAAAACGTGGAGAAGAAAGCAAAGGCAGCCATGGTTTGGACAAACACTGCTGTTAGTAAAATGAGTATAACTCCTTGTGTAAGGCTTCGTTTTAAGTGATTCAAGATGTTTTGGAAAGATATTTCATAGGTATATAACTTTCATTTAGACTCTACAACACAGGTTTGCTTTTGTCTCCTCGAAAAATGGTGGTGAAGCATGGGGGAGCTGCTGACCAGATTTTGCTTTGGAAATCCTACACGGACAGCTGTGAGTATTTTGGTCATATATTTTCGTACAAAATTGCTGTAGGGGTAATTCAAATTTTTTTTCGACCTTGATACACATGTATATAACTTTCATTCAGGCCACAAAACCTGTTTCCCTCAATTACCCATCCGAAACTAAGCGACAATATAAGACAGTGGGCTGTCCAGATTTCACGTTTTGGATAGTTTGGGCGAGTTTGACAAGTTTAACGTAAGGTAAGGCCTTTACTTTTAAATTGAAGTTTATGGTGTTGTTATAGAGGGTATTATACGTTGTTTAAGTGTCTGGAAATGTGAAAATATGATAAATATGTTTGACGCCCGAAATAAACTAAATTGGAATCGCTATAGTTAAATTGTCGTCGAAGGATAGTGTTGTTCATGTGAGGTGCTACTGCAGGGGTTTGATGTGTTGTTTCAGGGACTAAATATTTTCTAATGTGGTTTAGGGTGCTTCTGGTTGAATCCACACGGTCCCTCGTTGCGTATAGTGAAGGGCGTTACAAAATAAAGGCTAGAAGCCCTATTGTGCTACCGCATTTTTGAATAAGTCATTTGGAGTTTATGTTGTATATTGTTGGTGTGAATTGCTGCAGGTTGTTGTTGTTGGTTGGCTGTAGGTATTAGGGACCAAATTGGAAATTTGGATAGGGCACATTATAGGGGAGGTGCTGCCCATTTTTCATCGACGCCTTAGTGAATAACAGAACTAGTCAGGAAAATGACTAAGGAAATAGATTCCATTAATACTAAGATGTAACCTAGGGTGATGGAAAGTAAAAGGGGTTGATATTCATACTACTTTCATGTTAAATAGGTTCAAAGGACGGCGAGGCAAGCGGGATAAGGAATAATTCAGACAAGGTATGTGAAGCTTTCTTTTGGCATGTTTTTGTATAAGTTCGTACAACTATCTTTCTTTCCTTTTGGTAATGTCTAGCCTTAAGTGGATTGTATACGAAGTGCGGGGATAATTCCATTCCCTGAATTCTGATTATGCCTCATAACCCCTATCCACTGTTCAATATTGGAGTTCCTGTGAAGATTAAGTATTGCCTAGTAGGGCTTCTATGTGTCAGAATGTAATGTGTGGGAAGCTATCTCTCATTCCCAGTGAGATGTATTTGATACGAAAATGAGATTACGATTCCATAGTGTTTCACCAAGCCCCATAAAGGGCCGGGTACGAAATATGTAAATGAAGATCACCTGAAGGAAAGTCCAGAGGTATGTAAAGCCATTCCTTCTTTTGGCATGTTTTGGTATAAATATGTAAAGCCTATCTGTTCTTTCTTTTGGGCATGTGTTAGATCTATATGACAAAGTGATATGTGTATGAAGCTTGGGTAACTCTATTCATGAGCTCTGAACATGATTCATGATTCATAATTCGTGTTCACTGTTGAATATTAAGACTCTTAAAGTAGTTAAGCTTCCATTCGTCAAGTCTTCTATATGCTGAGAAGTAGTGTATGTAAAGTTATTCTTACTCTCTTTTGGCATGACTTAGATGTAAGTATTATATATATGAAGTTTGAATTTATTCCACTCTTAAAACTCTGAGTGTGAGTTAAGGCTCTTGTTCACTTCATACTGATTAGAACTCCTGTAATTTCAAAGTTTCCATGTGATAGGAAATGGTACATGTAAAGCTTGTCTTTTCTTACTTCTAGAAAGACTAGACTAAAGGTACTATAGGACATGGATTTGGATATAGCCCCATTTATAGACTCTGGATGTAACTCGTGACTTATACCCACTTTTAAATGATAAGGGCCTTGAAGTAGTTGAACTACGACCCTTAAGCCTTCTATAGGTTGAATAGTGTTGGAATGTGCAAGCTCCTATACCTGGGGCTCTTGAACATGCTGTATGGTGATATCTAAGGGATGTTTGATATGTTACAAAGTTTTGCGTGCATGTATATGCATTATGATATATATATGGATCGGGTCGAACGTACCTCAACACATTTTCCTATGTAAGGATTGGGTTGTACGTTCCACGACAGATTATGCATTATACGGATTGGGCCATCGTACCTCGACAATATTATACATTATACAGATCGGGCCGTCTTACCTCGGCATTATTATGCATTACATGGATCGGGCCATCGTACCTCGGCATTGTTATACGATATACGAATCAGGCCGTTGTTCTTCAGCATTATTATATGATACGTGGATTGGGCCGTTGTTCCTCGACATGCACTTTCTATATATAGGGATCGTACTGTACGTTCCATAGATTTAATGGCATATATATACCTATCATGATAGATGATGTGTTTGTAACACCGGGTCCCTGAGTGGGCCGGATACGGTATGTGATATGGTATACATGACTTTATTTTATGAGATGCAGGTACAGTACCCTATTAAATGCTATACTTGGTTTCCTGCATCCCTGTTTCAGTTGTTATCTCAAGTTATGTTATGCTTATATACTCAATACAAGTATCGTACTGACCCTTTTTTCTTTGGCGGGGCTGCGTTTCATGCCCGCAGGTACAATAAGATTTTGGGAGTCCACCAGCTTAGGATTCCACTCAGCAAGTTTAGAAGAAGCTCCATTGATTCGGAGCTAAGTTTTTGTACCAAACCACCGGTGTATATATTTTGTTACACAGGGGTACGGCGGGGGCCCTGTCCCGCCATAATGTTGTCATTCCTATTCTTAGAGGTCCGTAGACATGTATGTGTGGATTGTTCATGAGTTTATTTCGGCTGTGCCTTAACGGCATATTGTAAATGTTTTTACATTATGGCAGCCTTGTCGGCTTGCATTCTCTTCCATGATACGATATGAATGAAAGAGGCCACAAGTACACGAAAAAGTTTTACCTTATTGGGGTTTTTGTGAGAAGTATCGCTTTGCTCATAGTTCAATTTGACTACAGTCGATAGTTACGTAAACGGAGGTCTAGGTTGGACCCCAGTCGCGGCCCACGGGGTTGGGTCGTGACACTTTAATAGGCTGTCAAGCTTCTGATGCTCAATATTGTTTAAGCTATTGTACAATTCCTCTTAATCCAACTTATAACAATTTATGCATGTTATACTGCGCTTTTACTCAGATCTTCTCTCTAGTTCTCTTATCACACATCATATTATAATATTTACACAAACGTGTGTAGGTGCTTAGAGCAGTCCAGAAAATGCCTTAGCGCTGCTATACTAGTCTCTTACCTCCCTCAGTCGATGTTAGGGCTGCACTATGGCTTTTGTCCTTAATACTGACTATATCTTAATAGTTCTGCCTCAAACCATCTTACACTTTTCCCTAATAGATTCTAAATATGACAATAATATTACTATGACCAACTTCTTTTTATCGAGTAATCACTTGATCTTACTCTTAGTATACCAATGTTCGTAGGCCGCACAACTATTCTTGTACAATTTGCACAAAGTGCGTCTAATTTCAGTCATAGTCTTTCCTTCTCTTGGCTTACTCTGCTCTACATGTGTTCTTGTACTAACACACACTTATAGTCTTTTTGGTCACACTTGTTTCTCTTTCTTTACATACTCTTAAGTTCTCTTATTTTCTACCTTAGGAGAAACTTCTTATCCTTCCTCTTGTGCTATTTGATGTCGCTATATCAGTAGCCAATAACTCTGTTGCCAATATCTTGACCTTTAGTAAAGTATAGCCTTGCTATCCTTTAAAATACCTTTAAGTTACTCAGTTTTTATTCTCTTGTCGTATTCATCTCACCCATTCTATGATGTCATACCATTCGAGGCCTTTACCAATAATTTCCCAACACTGTCTCAAATATCACCTTGGCTTCTATCCGTTTATTGATGGCTTTTAGATCTCGTTAGCTCGTGCCAATATGGGGTCTCACTTGAAGTTTAAGTATTCACATTAATATGCTGTAATGTCAATTGATTTCATCTCACACTTGTATTTCTCATATCTTCTTCCCCCCTTTAGGGTGTATCCATGACATTGTCTGTTTATTTTCAACTTTTCAGATGCATATGAGTGTTTCCCCTACATATTTGGTACATTGCACCATATTCATATCTTTCTCTCTACCACCTATACTTTAGGTTACCCATGTATGAAACCTTAACATAATTGAGAGGTACTTAAAAATTCTTAATATATAAACACTGGTACTCGAGTAATATCCTTAGGGTAGCAATGCATTCAAGCCACATTCCATTTATCCCAATCAGTAATTACCCAGTGTTTATAATCATCTCAAATTCTCTATTCAGGAGCATTTACACTCAGATGACCCGTGCTTCAAGCTTCATCATAACACTAGCCTTATCCCATCGGTACAAACTTTCAAAGCATACTATGAACTTATAGTGTATTTCTTACTATCTCCACACCTGCATGCAGGAAATAACAACAATACCTCATAGGGCCAACATATATATTGACATCATATCATATCACAGCCACACAGGGCACCCAATATCAATAACAGTATAAAATGATGGACTTACCTCATATGCCCAACTCAAACTGCACCTGTTACACTGCCCTGTCTAATTTTCCTTTCCATTTTTAACTTTATATGCCAATCGCACTTCAATATCTCACCTTACCTATCACCTTCGTGCCTTTGCTTACCTGCGTGCTTTGTAACTTCCAATATTGTCAGTTACTTTCTAATATCGATGTTTCCCTTCTGCTGAAAGTACAGGTTAGTATGAGGAATTTCATTTCCTATGACTCGGCTCTATCGCATGATCTTAGATATGAAAGAAAAATAGCATCCTAAATGTTTTGTAGCCTCCTATCTATAGATGTAGTGCACAACACATCAATACAAAAGACTCTACTAGACATAGTCTATTGACATTCTAAGGATGAACTATTCTGATACCACTTCTATCACAACCCAACCCCATGGGCCGGGACTGGGGTCCGACCTTGACCCCCGTATACATATCTATCATCTATAGTCAAGTTGAACCGTGTGTGATGTGATACTATATAAAAAACCCAATGGGTCATAAATTTTTTTATATACTTGTAGCCTCTTTCACCTTTATTATAACATGAAAGGGCACACAAGCCGACAAGGTTGCCTTGACATAAAAATATTTACAATGCGTCGCATAGGCGCAATTGAACAAACTTACAAATAACCCACATGCCCATATCTACAGACCTCTAAGAGTATTAACTGTATCATATGGTGGGACAGGGCCCCCTCCATACTTCTGAATAAACAAATATATACACAGAAAGATTAGTACCAAAAACTAGGCTTTGATACAATAGAGCTTTTCCCTAGAACCGCTAAGTGGAGTCCTAGGCTGGCAGATCCCCAAAGTGCGCATTTGTACCTGTGGGCATGAAATGCAGCCCCCCCAAAAAGTGAGGGTCAGTACGACATATGTACTGAGTATGTAAAGTACAAAACATCATAAGGAGATCACAACTGATATAGGGATGCAGGGGGAAAGTATAACATCTAACAAAGTACTGTACCTGTATCTTACAAAATAAAGTCATATGTACTATTGTCACATACCACACCCGGCCCGCTCGAGGACTCAGTATTACAAATGTATCACTTTATCATCATAGGCATATGTATACTATTAGCGCTGTGGGAGGTACAACCCGATCCATGCATAGAGTAAGTTAGTGCCGAGGAACGTTCAGCCCGATCCCTATACATATAACACGTTAGTGCCGAGGAACGTCCGGCCTGATCCCTATACATATAACACGTTAGTACCGAAGAACATTTGGCCCAATCTCTATACATATAATACTTTAGTGCTGAGGAACATCCAGCCCAATCCCTATATATATAATAATGCATATACGTGCACGTAAAACTTAGTAACATATAAAATATCCCTCAACACATTATTATAAAGCATGTCTAAGAGCCTCTAGGTCTAGGAGCTTACACATCCAATCATTCTTCAGTATGTAGAAGGCTCGAGGGTCGTAGTTCAACTACTTTAAGACCCTTACCATTCAAAGGTAAGTACAAGTCATGAGTTATGCTCGGAACCTACAAAGGGAATTACCTCTAACTCATATCATATATCGCTTCACTTACATTGAACCATTTCAAGAGAGGGAAGGGGTAGGCTTCATGTATAATACTTTTCATCGTGTCGATGACTTACAAGGCCATAACTCAACTATCATAGGAGTTCGAACATCGAGAAGTGAATAATATTTACGATCCATACTCGGGGTTCTATGATTGGAATTATTCCCACATTACATATATAATCCACTTAAGGCTAAGACATGCCAAAAGAAAGGAAAGGGTAGCTTCAGACACCTCTTATCGATTGCTTTTAACCCGGCTTGTCTCGTCGTCCTCTGGACCTATTTAACATGAAGGTAATACTAATATGAATAACCTTTAACTTTCCAGCTTCTAAATCCACAACTAATAACCCATAGAAATTAATTCCTTATTCTCCTTTCTTGACTAGTCTCGACTAGTCTATTAGTTAGTTAGAAGTTAACGGAATTCGGGCAACATGTCCTCTATAACTTGCCCTATCCAAACTTCCCATTACATTTTAAATTAGTACAGACAACCAACTACAACAACCAGCATCCAATACACAATTATACTACCTCATCATCACACCAAACAAGTACCAAACAGCCCGCTCAAAACTATGACTCCAAAATATAGTTTTTGATCTTTATTTCGTAAAATCTTAACCACACGAAATGGGGTGTCATGTGGCTGAAACCAGAAAATATTATACCCATATTTAGACATGATTCCATCCCTAAAACACCACAAAACAATTCCCAATAGGACACTATAATAACAACGACACTAGTTACATTTTAAGCCACTAGAATACATCAAAACAGTCACTACATGACCTGCAACTTCCTTCAGCCATAACGTCCAAATTTTACATCTCCAACTCATGTTTATACACCCATAACATTCTTAAACACTCTCCTAAATGTGGGAGGAGAGAATCAAACCTTACCTTTCTAAATATTTCCCTTGAAAGCTCCTTAACGTGCTGAAAACTGATGGGCTGTTCGTCGCCCTATCTTGTTGCTCCAAAAATTCAATTTACGCATTTAAACACCATTATATAAATGTAGGATACCTTAAATAATTAAATAACAGAACAAAATTGGAGGGCTTACCTTGTTCTTATGGCTGCCGTGACTCTCTCTTCTCTCCCTCAAGTTTTCTCTCAACTTTTCCAAGTTCAAAATGCTGAAAATGAAAGCTTAGTCATAATACTAAGCATATATATCTTTTCTTTGGGTGTGATACGTGGCATACCCCTAGGGTTGACATGTGGCAGCCCTCTAGGGTGGCACCTCAACCATGCGGCCAATCCAAAGCTGCCATATAAAAGCGTGGGGTCCACCCCAAGTAGGTGAGTTATGTACTTAGCCTAAGTAGGTGCGTCATGTACTTGTCACCTGCTTTCTTCCTTTTCATGGGTTCGTAATCTTGTGTTACTTTAAGAGCCTATGTATTCTTTGCTACTTAAGCTCGACGTGTACTCAAGTAGCTTAATTACGTAGGACATCCAAGTTGGTAGCTTGACGTGGTGCCTTTTTTGGACCTCACCCATGATCCACTAGGTTCTGAGGCATCACGACCCAAACTAGGTAAAAGTCGTGATATAGTGATTGAAAACTCAAAGAATCCCAACCAGGACTCTTAGCATACATTGCATTCATAAGGTCAAGTAAAATATAATTAAATCAAGTGGAAGAACAATTTCAATCATAGAAGTCTAGGAATGAAAATGAAAACTCAAGTCATATGTCTAAGAACGGACTACATCAACTCTATGGCTAAATATGCCTCTACTATACTAACATAGGTTGGGGGAATAGAACAAGCCACTAGCTCACCAAAATAAGAAATAGAAACGTTCTCAAAATAACAATATAGTCTAGAGGTAGAAAAAATATAAGCTCGATAGGTAGTCTCCGAAGGATGAGAACTTACCAAATCAAGTGAACAAGTTCTCTATCTAGCTACGAGAGTCTGTAGAGTGATTATCAAGCCTTACTTTATAAGAGAATGTAGGAAAACAACAGAAGTATGCGTTAGTACTGTGAATGTACTAAGTATGTAAGCATGCAATGCAATATGCCATGATATAATAAAGTGATACAATACCATGAATCGTAATGAACTTTGCCATAAATCCTTTGAGAGAAACCTTTAACCTTGTGAGAGTACATAATTTACTTTGTGACATATACCGCTATTGTATACCATAAATCCTTTGAGAGAAACCTTTAACCTTGTGAGAGCACATAATTTACTTTTTGAGATATACCGCTATCTGTAATATCCCTGAAAATTCTCACAAGTGCCTTAAGAATGCCTTAGGATTCAGCCGCTCGTGTAACGCATTATCCTAAATATTTTTGAAAAATCTGAGTTCAAAATATCGATCAGGGGGTCAAAACCTATAGGAAAATAGTTTTGGTTGATTTTTAGGACCCGTAGATTTCTCAAGATAGATTTCTCAAGAAACTGCACAAAACATAAAGGTCGGCGACAAGTCCGCGTCGCGGACCTGGCAAAGGTTTTCTGGCCAAGTTGGATTATTAATAAGGGAGTTTTATACTTTTCCCAAATTGTTAGCTAATGAACCTAGACATTTTTAGGACCTAATTAAACTCTATAAATATCATGACTCAACCCCATAGGCCATGACACTCATGTATACCCCTGCTAACTATAAGTAAACCTATGCCTTGTTTGAGTTATAATATATCGACAGGCATGATAACATATAAGCCGGCGAGACCATCACTAAATATAGGAAAAACCATACATACATACATATACAACCCACATACATGTCCACTAACATCTAAGAGTAAGAACAGTAACAAAAGGTGGGATGGGGCCCCTACCGTACCCGTAAATAGATAAATATATACCTCGAGGGTTAGTACAAAAATCTAAGCTCCGAAACAATGGAGCGCTTCTTAATTGCTGAGTGGGACTTCTACACTGGCGGATCCCCAAAGTGTGTACCTGTACCTGCGGGCATAAAACGCAGCCCCTCGAGAAAGGGGAGTCAGTATGATATATGTACTGAGTATACAAAGCATAACTGAAAGCATATCGAAAATAGAGAGAGTCAGGGGGATAAACATGTTACTTAGGAAAACACTGTACCTGTACATTGTAGATCATGAAAACATGCATGCTCATTTTATACAATATAGCCAACCCTTTCAGGGACTCGGTCAATCATAATTGTACGACCATCATAGGGCCCGCGCCATCACCACCTTATAGCATCATATCACACACACACACACACACACACATATATATATATATATATATATATATATATATATATACATATGTACTCGGCCCTCTAGTGAGGGACTCAATGAGTTGATCATGTCATTGTATTATCATGTCTTAATATAGCGTACCAGGCCTTTTGATGAGAGACTCAGAGAAAAATGCAGTAAACTGCACATGATTACGTACCCATCCTGGGACTAGGTGAAAGAAGGGTTACAGTATACACGAGTAGAGTAGTGAGTAACCATATGTAATTTAAAATGTTGTCAAAGACTGATCTTAAGTAATAAAGATGAATTGTCATTTGAAAATCAGGACGATAGTCATACCAATCATCCATCAATTATCACTATTGATCATATCAAAAGAGCCTTATAAATCATAGGAATGAATTAAGACGATATAAAATAACTCATAAAAGTCAAGGACATTAACTATCAGAGAATCTTTAAGAACAAAAATCATGAATCACCCGAGAGACTTATGAATAGATATACCCCCAAAGCTCATATTAATCCTTACTTAATTCTAAGACATACCTAAAGAAAGAAGGGACAACTTTACATACTCTCTACTTTCCCTTAGGTAGTCGTCATATACTTATGTGCCGAGGAATATATGGCTTGATCCTTAGATTGTAACATGTGCCGAGGAACGTTCGACTCAATCCTTATATAGTAACATATGCCGAGGAACATTCGGCCTGATCCTTATATACATATATTATACCCGGACCATCAAGGGACTCGGTTCCATAAACATCTCATCATAACATTATATTTATGTCAAGGGCATATCAAGAGAAAAGAAGGGCAGCCTCACATACTTATGCCAGAAACATGCCAAGAGAAAGAAAGTAGCTTCACATACCTCTTATGAATTACCCTTCACAATGTTCACCTCGTCGTCTTTTAAACCTGTTTAACATGAAAGCAATACTAAGGTTAATAAACTTTCACTTTCCAATTTCCAACTCTACAACCAAGTATCCATTTCCCTTGACTAGTTCATTACTAGTTCCGAAGTTACCAGAAATCGGGCAGCATCTCCCCTGTAACTTGCCCTATCCAACTACTAATCTTAGAATACATATTACCAACAACAAATATCATCTATATATACAATCAAATAACTTCAACATTACTCAATACAACTCCAAACAACTAGATCCAAACTACGATGCCAAAATAAAGTTTTTAACCTTTATTTCGTAAGACCTTTAACAATATGAAATGGATGGTCATATGGATGAAAAGTACATTACCCACACCAATTTTAGAACACTTTCCATCCCTACAACACACAATCAACCCAGCTGCAGCTGCAGCACCACAATCACAACACACTACTCCACTCCGATTTGTCTATAACAACTTCAATTTACTTTGTTTCTAACGTCAAGCATCCTTATACAATTTTTCCACCTCCAGCCTCATTTAATACATTTAATATACTGCATAAAAATATCATAAACTCCAATTTTAAAGGAAAAACCTTAACTTGCCCAAAACTCGCCAAAACTTGCCAAAACCCGCTTTGGAAGTTCTCCTAGCGCGGCTAAAACTTTATGGTTGTTTGTTATCCTTTTGGTGCTGATACAAATCATAAATTTACATTAATAACACCTTCATACCCTTGTGGTATACCCTAGATAATTAATTTATGGAACAAAATCGGAGAACTTACCTTTTTTTCTCCCCAAATCTGTAGCTCTCTTTCTCTCTAGCTTAAGGATTTCTCTTCTCTTTTTTTCTAGAATTTTCTTGGATAAGAATGAATTGTTTAGATAAATATGAAATAAAAGTCATAAACATATATATATATATATAGGATACTTTAGGGGTGAAATATGTCAACCCCTAAGTGGTGACACGTGTCAAACCCTCATTGGGCCAATACACCACCTTCTACAACCATGAGCTGCCACTTGGGATATGGGGGCCAACCCCTTGCTCCAGCTACTTCCACATGGCACCTCCAACTTCTGCCATATGTCACTCTCCCATGCGTCTACGTTTCACCTTCTTTTTCCCCTCGTGGGTTCGTAATCTCCTCTTACTTTACAAACCTATGTAATCCTTGCTACATAAGCTTGGTATGTACTCAAGTAGCTTAAGTATGTAAGATTTCCACGTTTGTAGCTTAAGTAAGTAAGTCGAGTCCTACGATTCATTATTTGGTCTCCAACTTCTTCTGGATTCTTACGACCCTATTTCCAATCTTCTCTATTATAGGGTATCTCATTCTCCCTTCCTTAGAGTTATTTGATAGAGTTTTAGATTATCCGGCTCACATGGTGCCTTCTAAGGATCTTAAGAACCTTTCAATAAACTTAAGAGTATTTCAAGAAACTTAAGGTATAACATCCTTCCCCTCTTTAGAATATTCATCCTCGAATGTGAACCAAAAACCTTCCTCAAGATCTTATACAAATTACAGGGAAATTTCTTTCTATTGCAATAACAAATACTTTCATCACGTAACCAATATAAGAGTTCAGAAGTTGGGATTACCTGTGGACGTAGGGAATATGTACAAATACTTGTGTTTCATTTCCTATTCATCTTCCCAAGTCATTTCTTTGCGATTCTCATTTTGCCAAAGCACCTTGATGGAAGCTACATCTTTAGTCCGTAATTTTCTAATCTGCCGATCCAGAATGGCGATAGGTTTCTCTTTGTAGGATAAATCCTCTATGACCTAGATATGATATATGACATATACTTGGGATGGATCACCAACCAACTTGCGAAGCATTGATAAATGGAAGACTGGATGTACTGCTTCCAAATCTATTGGTAAGTCTAGTTCGTAGGCACCTTACCTATTCGATGAAGGATCTGGTAAGGGCCAATATATCTCGGACTCAACTTTCCTTTCTTGCCAAACCTCATTACTCCTTTCATGGGAGACACCTTCTAGAATACCCAGTCACTCACTTGAAATTCCAAAGGTCGACGTATACATATGACTTTTGCCGACTCCGTACAACTAATAATCTTTCTTGAATAGGCTTCACCTTCTCCACAGCTTGTTAGACCATGTCAGGTCCTATTAGACGAGTTTTGCCAACATCAAACCAACCAATAGGGGATCTGTACTTCCTGTACTATAAAGCCTAATACAGCGCCATCTGGATACTGGAGTGATAGCTGTTATTATAGGCAAACTCAATAAGTGGTAAATGATCATCGCAGCTACCTCTAAAGTCAATAATTCAGGCACGCAACATATCTTCTAGCTTTTGAATAGTATGCTCGCCCTATCCATCAGTTTGAGGATGAAATATTGTACTAAGATTCACCTGCATTCCCAAGCCTTCTTGGAATAATCTCCAGAAGTTGGATATAAACTGAGCTCCCCTGTCAGAGATAATAGATGTGGGAACTCCGTGAAGTCTTACTATCTCCTTGATATATAGCTTCGCATAGTCCTCAATTGAGTTTGTGGTCTTAACTGGAAGGAATTGGGCTTATTTTGTCAGCCTATCCTCAATAACCCATATGAAATCCTATTTTTGGAGAGTGCGAGATAAGCCTGTAATGAATTCCATGTTAATCGCTTCCCATTTCCATGTTGGGATCTCCATTTCCACTAGTAACCCACCCAGTTTCTGATGTTCAATTTTAACCTATTGGTAGTTTGGGCATTAGGCTATGAACTCTACTATATCCTTCTTCATACCATCCCACCAATATAAATAGCTGAGGTCATGATACATCTTGGTTAACCTCAGATAAACCGAATAATAGGCATGGTGTGCTTCTCCTAGTACTTGCTACCGTAGCCCTATAACTTCTGGCACCTAGATTCTGCCTCTATATCATAGTACCCCGCCAGGTGTGATCTCGAATGGCATATTTTCCTTTTGGAGAGCTACGTCCCTATACTGTGTTAGAATAGGGTCCTTGTACTAGCATATCTTTATCTCTTCCATGATTGAGGATTCATCAACTGCTTAAATAGAGACCCCACTATCATCCGAATCAGCTAAGCGGACTCCAAGGCTAGCTAATTGGCAAATCTCATGGAATATCTCCCTTCGTTCTAGTTGTACACTTGCCAAGCTACCCATTAAATTACAGCTGAGTATGTCTGCCACCACATTCACTTTCCCTGGGTGGTATAAAATGCTAACATCGTAGTCCTTCAGCAATTCTAGCAACTTTCTCTGCCGTAGATTTAACTCTTTCTATTTAAAAATGTACTGGAGGCTTTTTTGGTCCATATAGATATCAACATGTACACCATATAGATAGTGCCTCCATATTTTTAATGCATGAATCACCGCTGCTAATTCCAAATTATGAGTTGGGTAATTCCTTTCGTGCTTTATGAGCTACCGGGAGGCATAAGCTATAACTCTACCATGTTACATTAATACACATCCCAGCCAAACATCGGAAGCATCACAATAAATAACCTAGCTGTTTGGTCCTTCAAGAAAAGTTAGAACAGGAGCTGTAGTCAATTTATCCTTTAGCAACTGGAAGCTTCGCTCATAAGTATCAGTCCACTGAAACTTAGCCGCATTTTGAGTTAGTCTGGTTAAAGGAACCAAAATGGAAGCAAACTTTTCTATGAACCGCCTGTAGTATCCGGCTAGCCCCAAAAAACTAGGTACCTCCATAAGGGTTGTAGGTCTTGGCCAGGCCTTTACGACCTCAATCTTCTTCGTGTTTATGCGAATACCATCGGTCCTAATAACGAGCCCCAAAAATGCCAAATAAGTCAGCCAGAATTCACATTTAGATAACTTAGCGTACAACTTCTGTCCTTGGAGTACTCCTAGTACCACCCACAAATGATCCGCGTATCTTTTTCTGATTGTGAATAAACAAGAATATCATCAATAAATACAATCACAAATAAATCTAGAAACGGTTTGAACACTCGGCTCATTAGATCCATAAACACCGCTGGAGAATTTTTTAGCCCAAAAGACATCACTCTAAACTCATAATGTTTGTATCAGGTTCTGAATGCAGTCTTTGGGATATCTTCTTCCCTTACTCGCATCTGATGATAGCCCGGCCACAGGTCTATCTTTAAAAAGCACTTAGCACCCTGCAATTGGTCAAACAAATGATCAATCCTGGGGAGGTGATATCTATTCTTAATTGTTAACTTGTTAAGTTGCATTTAATCGATGCACATTCGCAGCGACCCGTCTTTCTTTTTTATAAACAGTACTGGTGCTCCCCATAGTGATGTGCTGGGCCAAATGAATCCCTTTTCCAGCAATTCTTTCAACTGCTCCTTTAGCTCCTTTAACTCTATGGGTGCCATTCTATATGGAAGGATATAGATATGCTGAGTATCTGGTAGCATGTCTATAGTGAAATCTATCTTCCATTCAGAAGGAAGACCTGGGAGTTCATCTAGGAACACATCTAGATATTCATTAACTACGGGCATCAATTGGAGAGTTGGCACCTCCGCTTCCAGGTTATGCACACAGACTAGATGATAGATATACCCCTTTCTAATCATTTTGCTTGCCTTGAGGTATGAAATGAATGTACCCTTCAATGATACTGTGTTCCCTAACCACTCGACAATTGGTTCACCTTGGAGCTGGAACCGAACCACTTTATTTCTACAATCCACAGTTGCAAGACAAGAAGCCAACCAGTCCATACCCATAATAATATCAAATTCCATCATAACTAACTCTATCAAGTCAGCCAAGGTATGACGATCATATACATCTACCAAACAATTTCTATATATTTGGTTTACTATAACCGAGTCTCCCACCAGTGTGGCCAGCTAAAATGACTCCATTAACTCAGGCTTTATTCCAATTCTACTAGTAACAAAGGGGGATATATATGATAAAGTAGAGCCTAGATCTATCAATGCATACATGTCCTTGGAAAAGATTGATAATATACCTGTAACCACATTGGGTGACGCCTATTAATCCTGTCTGCTAGCTAAGGAATATATGCAGTTGGAAGGACCGCTAGAACTAGAAGCTCTACCATGGCCTCTGCCACGGCCTGCGGGTGTCTGCATACCCCACCCCACAATTGACCCAGTTGGCTGAGCTACACCATCTAGAGTACCCTTAAGTGGATATTCCCTCGCAATATGGCCTTGGAGTCCACAAGAAAAATAAGCACCTATATTCGAATGATATTCTCCAAAATAAGGTCTACCACAATGGGGACACTAGGGAAATGGGGTCTAGATTGTCGAGAACCCCGGTTCAAATGTGTACCTGAAACCCTGGAGCTTTGCTCGGCTCCTGAATACCCGATGTTCTCAAATCATCCACCTAGAAACTGTAGGGGTGCGCTCCAAGATGGCTGGGAGGGATATCTACCATGTTGTTAATGCTGCCTGCCTCAAAAGCCACCATAATAACCAACTGATTTAGTTCACTTACACTGGCCTCTGTCAGAATCTCTCTCGGGCTGACGCCCTCTATGCCGATCCTACACTCCTTATGCATCAAGCAATATCCATGCCTGGCTGAGAAGCCATGGCTATATAACTATCAATTAGATAATGATCTAGCCCTATCACATAATGATATACCCTATCAGCCATATCGGCCACCATAGTAGACGCATGTCTTGCCAATAAGTCAAACTCAAGGCTATAATCTCTAATGCTCCTACCACTCTATTTCAACTATAAGAATTTATAAACTCTAGCGCATTTCAATTCTAAAGGCAGTAAATGGCCAAGAAAGGCTTCTACAAACTCATCTCATTCGGATAGAGGAGCACTCTTGCCCCTCGACAATTCCCACGACTCATACAAGTTAGCAGCCACATCACGCAGCTGATATGAAGCTAATTCAACAAGTTCAGTCTTTGACGCCCTAATGATTCGCAGTGTGCGCTGCATCTATTGGGTAAACTTTTGTGGATCTTCTACAGGTCTTGACCCATGGAATTCCAGAGGATTGCAGGCTAGGAAGTCACGGACCCTCATGCTGTCTTGTCTGTTTGCATCATCTAGGCCATGTCTTTAAGCTTGTCCTGCCATTAGTACAGTGAACAACTGCACTGCGTCTCTCATAGCTCTATCCTCCGCCCCTTGCTATCGGGCTGGAGGCTTTGGTACTGGGGCTTCAGGACCTGCAAATGCTTCCCTAAACTCCCTCTAGAGGTGGTAGCATAGTAGAACTCACCAACTATGGCACAATCCTCGGCATAGGCTGGGCACGAGCCCTAGTAAATCTTGGGGCCTAACTGGTTTCCCCTGCTGTCGACTTGCCCTTTTATGCAGTTATTGCTTTCCTCGGAGGCATTACTGCAAGCATAAGGGTAGGTTAGTGAAAGGTCATCCTAAAGACATAGTTCTATCGCACGATCTAAGACAAGAAAGAAAGATAACATCCTAAATGTCTTGTAGCCTCTTGTTTATAGATGTGTGCTTAACATACCTATAAACAAGACTCTACTAGACATAGTCTGTGGACATTCTAAGGAAGGACCGCTCTAATACTACTTCTATCATGACCCAACCCCGTAGGCCATGACAGGTGCTCGAACTGGACACTCGCATATACCTCTGCTAATTATAAGTAAACTTGTTCACTGTTTGAATTATAATGTATCGACATGCATGATAACATATAAGACGACGAGACCATCACAAAATATAGGAACAACCGTACACACATACTTATACAACTCACATATATATACAACCCACATACATATCCTCCGACCTATAAGAGTAAGAACAGTAACATAAGATAGGATAAGGCTCCCGCCATACCCGTAAATAGATAAATACATATATCGAGAGTTGGTACCAAAATCTAGGCTCCGGCACAATAAAGTACTTCTTAATTATTGAGTTGGACTCCTACGCTGGAAGAACCCCAAAGTGTGTACTTGTACCTGTGGGCATGAAACGCAGCCCCTCGACAAAGAGGGGTCAGTATGACCTATGTACTGAGTATACAAAGCATAACTAGAAACATATCTGAAATAGAGAGAGTCAGGGGGATAAACACGTTACTTAAGAAAACACTATACATGTACCTTGTGGATCATGAAAACATGCATATTCATATTATACAATATAGCCATCCCTTTTAGGGACTCGGTGAATCATAATTGTAGGACCATCATAGGGCCCGGTGCCATCACCACCTTATCACATCACATCACATCATCATCATATATATATATACATACGTACCCAGCCTTTTAATGAGGAACTCAATGAGTTGATCATGTCATTGCATTATCATGTCTTTATATAGTGTACCCGGCTTGGGACTCGGTAAAAGAAGAGTTACAGTATACTCGAGTAGAGTAGTAAGTAACCATATGCAATTTAAAACGTTGTCAAAGACTGACTAAAGTAATAAAGATGAATTGTCATTTGAAAATTAGGACGATAGTCATATCAATCATCGCTTAATTATCACTATTGATCATATAAAAAGAGCCTTAGAAATCATAGGCATGAATTAAGAACAGAAATCATGAATCACCCTCGAGACTTATGAATAGAATTACCCCCAAAGCTCATATTAATCCTTACTTAATTCTAAGACATTCCAAAATAAATAAGGGATGTATTTATATACTCTCTACTTTCTCTCATGTAGTCATCATATACCTATGTGCAGAGGAAAGTACGGCCTAATCCTTAGATAGTAACATATGCCGAGGAACGTTCGGCCCAATTCTTAGATAGTAACATATACCGAGGAATGTTCGTCCCGATCCTTATATACATATATTATACCTAGCTTATCAAGGGACTCAATCGCATAAACATCTCCTCATAACATCATATATGACAAGGACATATCAAGAGAAAAGAAGGGTAGCCTCATATCTTTATGCCAAAAACATGCCAAGAGAAAAAAGGTAGCTTCACATACCTCTTATGGATTACCCTTCACCACGTTCACCTCGTCATATTTTGAACATATTTAACATGAAATCAATACTAAGGTTAATAAACTTCCACTTTCCAATTTCCAACTCTACAACCAAGTATCCATTTCCTTCGACTAGTTCATTACTAGTTCCAAAGTTACCAGAAATCGGGCAGTATCTCCCCTGTAACTTGCCCTATCCAACTGCTAATCTTATCATCCATATTACCAACAAAAACCATCATCTATATATACAATTAAATCACTTCAACATTACTCAATACAACTCCAAATAACTAGCTCCAAACTACGATGCCAAAATAGAGTTTTTAACCTTTATTTCGTAAGACATATAACAATACGAAACAGAGGGTCATGTGGATGCAACCAGAAGTACACAAACCCATTTTAGAAAACTTTCCATCCCTGCAACACACAATCAACCCAGCTGCAGCCGCATCACAACAATCATAACACTACTCGACTCCGATTTGACTATAACAACTTCAATTTAGTTTGTTTCTAACGTCAAGCATACTTATACAATTTTTCCACCTCCAGCCTCATTTAATACATGTAATATAATTCATAACAACATCATAAACTCTATTTTGTAAGGGAAAAACCTTATCTTTCCCGAAACTCGCCAAAACTTGCCAAAATCCGCTTTGGAAGTTCTCCTAGCGCGGCTAAAACTTTATGGCTGTTTTTTATCCTTTTGGTGATGATACAAATCATAAATTTAAATTAATAACACCTTCATACCCTTGTGGTATACCCTAGATAATTAATTTATGGAAAAAAATCAGAGAACTTACCTTTTTTTCTCCCCAAATCCCTAGCTCTCTTTCTCTCTAGCTTAAGGATTTCTCTTCTCTTTTTTTTTCTACAATTTTCTTGGATAAGAATTAATTGTTTGGATAAATATGACCTAAAAGTCATAAAACATATATATATAGGTGTTACACCCCACACTTTTGAACCTTGAAACGTGTCCCTAATCTTATTGAAAGTAGCCATGAGACCCCTACTATCCACACACATTAAACAACTCCAAGGAAAGAAGAATGTGATACCTCATGAGAGGGAAGGTTGGAAATAAAGTCTTGAGAATCCGGAAAGAGTTGAAGGCTAAAAAAATGAGTCGTAGGACTCTATTTACCTACGTAAGCTGCTAAGTTAAAAGTCTTATACACTTGAGCTACTTAAGGATATATCAAGCTTACGTAGTACGGATTACATCGACTCTTAAAACAAGAGGAGATTACGAACCCATGGGGGAGAGGAGAAGGCAACACGTGGAAGCAAAAAGAGGTGCCACATGGCAGCCTAGGGAAGTACCACGTAGAAGAAGGTGACCCACCTGCTTGGCGTCAAGTAGGTGACCCACCTACTTGGGGGTGGGCCCCACTAAGGACATGTGGCAGCCTTGGAGGCTAAGGGTGGATCCGTGGCCCAATAAGGGCTTGACACGTGTCACCCTTAGGGGAAGACACATGTCACTTCCTAAGGGACCATATGTATGTATTTTGATGACTCTTAAGTCATTTGGAACTCCAAAATCAATCCAAAACATAGAGAGAAAGCGTGAGAGAGAGGCAGCCATGGCTTTGGAAGCTTAAAGGTAAGTTTCTCGATTTGTCTTCCGTGAATTAATTATCTACGGTGTTCCTTAAGCACGTGGATATGTATATATGTATTTTACGATTTTTACGGAACCAAAACTTCAGCGTTACAATTGGAAACTTAGAAGAAAGAAGATGAGAAAAACGTTGGAGACAAGAGAGAGGGGCTACGGGTTAGGCCTATTGGAGGTAAGCTTCTGTGTTTCATTCCATCAATTAATTATTTGAAGTGTCCCTATGTTGTATAATTGTGTTTAATAATATAAAATTTCAATTTGGGGCATCTAAGAAGTAACACGAACAGCCCGCTCAATTTCAGCGCGTTTGGAGAAGTTCTGAGTTGTGCTTTGATGGTTTTGGCCAAATTCGGGTAAGATGATGTTTTTCCTTTCAAATTTGAATTTATTTTATTATTATGGAGTGTATTATACACCTTTTGTGTGGCTGGAAACGTGAAAATAGTATAGAAATGCTTGGCATTGAAGACAATCCAAATTGTAGCTGTTATAGTCGAATTGTCATCAAAGTAAGGCGTTGTTCTTGTGAGTTGCAGCTGAAGGGGTGTGATGTGTTGTTGAATGGCCTAAACATGTTCTAAATGAGTTGGGGGAGATGCTGGTTGCAGCCACACGACCCCCCGCTTTGTACGGTTAGAGGATTTGCCAAATGGAAACTAGAAACCCTATTTTGATATCATATTTTTGAACGAGTCATTTGGAGTTTATGTTTTATATTGTTGGTGTGAATTGCTGCATATTGTTGTTGTTTGTTGGCTATAGGTCTTAGGGACCTAATTGTAAATTTTGATAGGGCACATTATAGGGGAGGTGCTGCCCAATTTTCATCGACGCCTTAGCGAATAACAGAACTAGTCGGGGAAACGACCAAGGAAATAGATTCCATTAATACTAAGGTGTAACCTAGGGTGCTGGGAAGTTAAAAGGGGTTGATATTCATATTAATTTCATGTTGAATAGGTTTAAAGGACGGCGAGGCAAACAGGATAAGGAATAATTCAGACAAGGTATGTAAAGCTTTCTCTTGGCATGTTTTGGTATAAGTTCGTACAACTATTTTTCTTTCCTTTTGGCAATGTTTAGCCTTAAGTGAATTGTATATGAAGTGCGGGGATAATTCCATTCCCAGAATTACGAGTACGCCTCATAACCCCTATCCACTGTTCAGTATTAGAGTTCATGTGAAGATTAAGTATTGCCTAGTAGGGCTTCTATGTGTCACAAGGTAATGTATAGGAAGCTATCTCTCATTTCAATTGAGATGTATTTGATACGAAAATGAGATTACGATGCCATAGTGATTCACCGAGCCCCATGAAGGTCCAAGTAAGAAATATGTATATGAAGATCACCTGATGGAAAATATAGACTATATAGAGCTTATTCTCTTTCTTCCTTTGGGCATGTCCTTGTTTTAGTTGTAAGTTGAATCTGATCTGAACTCCGAGGTAACTCCATTCTTAAACATCTCTTAATTACTTCTGAATACTGAACTCCTATTGTAGTTGAACTACTTTCCCTGGAAACTTTTATACGTCAAAAGGGTAACAAATGTATAGGCTCTACGTCCTAAACACTATAAGTTAATAAGTGTTTCTGATTCCATAAATGATTTGGCTCTATGTTACTACATGTCTAGGGTCCCCGAGATCTCAATTGAGACAGCCCGTAATGGCATTTAGAGGACACTCGAGATGACTACACCACTACTCGGGTCCTTAAGTAAAATCTTAACTTTCTTATTTTGTCGAGTCTCTGATAATGATTTGAATTACAGATAGTTACTCACTATTCTACTCGTGTATACTGTAACACTTCTTTCACCTAGTCCCGGGCTGGGTGCATTCGTGCACAACTCACTGAATTATCCACTTAGCCCTTCACTAAAGGGTCGGGCACGTATGTATATATATATCATGATGATGTGTTGCAATAAGGTGGTGATTGCGCCGGGCCTATGATTATCCTATAGATATGATTCACTGTACCACTGAAAGGGCCAGCTAAATTGTATAATTTGAGCAGGCATGCTTTCATGATTCACAGAGTACAGGTACAGGTTTCCAATTTTGATATTTTATCCCCTGCTTCATATGTCGTACTGACCCCCTTTTTTCGGGGGGCTGCATTTCATACCCGCAGGTACAGGTACAGGTTTGGGAGTCCGTCAGCTTAGGATTCCATTCAAGCTCAATTGGAAGAGGCTCCATTGTATCGGAGCCTAGTTATTGACATGAACCATGGATATATAAAATTGTTTTGTCTATTCATGGGTATAGCGGGGGCCCTGTCCCGCCATGTGTTGTCGTTAATATTTTTAGAGGTTTGCAGACATGTATATGTGGGTTGTGTATGTCAGTTTGATTCTGTTGGGTCTACATGATATATGATATATGTTATTATGTTATTGTAGCCTTATTGGCTTGCGTGCCCTGTCATGTTGTGGTATAAACGAAAAGGGCTACAGGTTTATGAAAATGTTATCACCCAATGGGGCTCTATTGCATGATATTGTTTTATTTGTAGTTCAATATGACCACAACTTATAGACATGTGTACGGGGGGTCTAGGTCAGACCCTAGTCGCGGCCTACAGGGTTAGGTCGTGATAGAAGTGGTATCAGAGCAGTTCGTCCTTGGATTGTCTGCAGACTGTGTCTAGTAGAGTCTTGGTTATTGATGTGTTGCGCGCAACATCTATAAACAGAAAGCTATAGAATATTTAGGATGTTACCTTTCTTCCACATCTGAGATCGTGCTATAGATCCGAGTCATAGGAAAATTCCTTATACTAACCTTGGATCTTAACAGAAGGACGACATCAACCGAAAGAAGTAATTAACGACATGGGACATTACGAAGCACGCAGGTAAGTAAAGAAAAGGCATAAAAGATATCCGTCGGGTAAGGTATTGAAGTAATATTGAAATGTAAAGTTGAAACCGAAAGGAAAGAAGACAGAAAGTGCAACAAATGCAGTTTGAAGTTTGACGTATGAGGTAAGTCTAGTTTTTTTATATTATTATTGACATTGAAAGCCCTGTGTGGCTGCGATATGAGATGATATCAAAAGCCCTGTGCGGCTGTGATATGAAATGAATATATATATATATATATATATGTGTGTGTGTGTGTGTGTGTGTGTGTGTGTATGTGTGTGTTGGCCCTATGAGGCATTATTGGTATTTTCTGTGTGCAGGTTGTGGGATTGTAAGAAGTACAGAGGAAACTGTGTCGAAATTTTCCCAGGACAAAGAACAGGGAATGGAACATAGATTTTTGAGATGTCTGGAAAATTGATACCAAGTACCCCTACCGTGTTTAACTAAAGATGTAAGAGGTACCCTTCAGGTCGTCGATAAGGGGCACCCTTTTCACTTGAAGAATTTTATCTCTGAGGAACAAAAGCTTATTTAAGTAGTAAAGTTTAGACAACGGTATCTCCAGTCGTATTTGTACTGTAGGAATATAAACAAAGGGCTCAGGATGAAGGATGAGATGTCCCGCGAATGAGTTTCACTCTTTTTGAAAAAAAATACCAAGCCCCCAACTCCTAATTGCAAGTTAGATTAGTTGTTCATCGCTCGAGGATAAACTCAGAAGTAGACCAGGTAGGGAAAGTATTAAAAGGGAAGTACTGTGATGTTTAAGAGGTTTTGGTTTCTTCCAACAATGGTTGGAAAATGGTTCACGATAACAGTTTATAGTTCTCCACCGACTCATTGGGAAAAGAACTTCTAACAGAAGCACCTCAAAGAGATGTCAGGAACTGAACACGAATATGAATTAAAAAGGGGGTATGTAAGTATGAATTAAACAGTGTGATATGACTATGCAGGGATAAAGTGGAACCACTAGTAAGACACACTTAGTACGCATTGACTAAGTTAAAGGCCTGTGTTGAGAACGCAGTAAGAGCATGGGGCTTAAGATTAAAAAAAATGATGCGTGTACATAACAATGCCTCAAAAATAGTGAAACCCTTAAGGGACGAGGATAGAAAACTTAAGGAAAAAATGGCGCAACTTCTATTCGCCCCAAGAAGCAAAGGATATAGGTTGGGATAAAGCTACTACTTCAAGAAAACCTTAAATAGTTATCATCGGAATACTAGCACTGCCTAGTTGGAATTGGAATGACTACAAGTGCAAAGTAATTTTGGGAAAAGGAAAAGTAGAAGGTGGCCCTGGATGAGTTGTTCCTTGGGTCACATTATTCAAGTATCGATTAGTAGATAAGACATCACATTAAATATGGAAAGGTTCTCATCGCTTCGTAATTTAGCCAAGGCTGCGTACGCGGATAGTCCAATTATAAAATATGTAGATAGATGGAGACATGATGCAGTACCAAGTATATTAGAGGAAGAGGTTGGGCGAAATTGAGACTGGACAAAGAGACATAGAGCAAGGTGCAAACAGATGAAAGTACGAGTACCCTCTAAAGGGGGGAAGTTAGTGAGAAAATGGCAAAAGTATGAGGAGGCAATTGATAAGGCAATATAGTTGAGATAGACGTCTAAACTTTAATAAGATATCTTGCTGAACCAAGTTGGAAGGTCCGGAAGCTACCAATAATTGGATGGAAGCCAAAATGCTACATAAGGCAGCATTAGGAAGTTTTTGACGAGACCCTGAACAACATAACACTAGAAGGCAGCTGCATATAAACACAAAAGAGTGTAACCATGAAAGGATATCAACCAACTTAAGAGACATTATGAAGGATATAGTTGGCTATAGAGTTGGTCGCAAATGATGTGGCGATAGATAGATAACCAAGGACAAAGGAATAGAGAGCCTCATGTGGTAGAAAATGAGAAGAGCACAAAGTGAATAGAGGATAGGGGAGCTTATATGTCAAATTCCTTTATAGCTATGCTAGCTAATAATAGCCAAGAATCAAAGCGGCTCCAAAGGTCACTATATGAACGAACTTTAGCGCTACTTAGTAGCCCACCCTAATGAATGGGTGCGTACAGAAAGGGGGGGGGGAAATGGCCATAGCGGAACTAAAGGTCTACGCCGATATTGGTTGCAAGATAATAGAGGAAAGGACAAGGCGAAACATAAAGACTCGCGAGACAACACTGAGGTAAATCTTGGGCTAAATTGAGTACCCGCACATCATGGAAAATGTTACAACGAAATGTGACACGAAGACTTCCCAGGGAGGTCACCCATCCCAATATTACTCTCGCCCCCGCACGCTTAACTTTAAAATTCTGATGGAACTTAATGCGTTAGTGCTGGTATGATCGCGCGAGATGGAAGAATCTGAACTCGCGACGAAGAAACGATATGAGATTATGTACCCAGAGTATTATAAGATACATTAAGGCAATTGTAACAAGGGCTTAAGCAAAACAAGAAGGATTAGCTAATTGCTAACTGACGACACACTCAAATGCCACAGCTCTTCAACATAGAACCAGTTAATGAGAGGAAAACTGCAGAATGACTATATGGTCCAGTGGGCGAGGGAATTTCAACACCACTTGGTAGCCAACTCTGAGGGCGAAAAAGCAAAACCCAAAAGGGAAGAGTACCAGCTGATGTAATTTATGAATGATAGGAAGCAATACCCAAGGTCGAGAATTCCACATTATGACTAGGACTACAAGACTCACTTCATACTCCTATGCCAGATGAATCTGGAGGGAATGTTACTTGTGGATTAATGATGTTAGTCCCTGCTCCTTCGATCAAAGGTTACCTACTCCGCCGAGAAGGTGTAAAATTGTAGAGTAAAAGAGTGGTAGGACCTTACGGAGTCCCTATAGCTATTGTCCTAGGTAAGGGAGCCCAAGTTGTAATTGACTATCGAGAGACACAAAGATAGGTTAAGCCAAATTACCGAGATGGAATTAGTGCTACGGGTGGAGTTAGACATGGCCACGAGTGGACCAAAGATCTACCCCGACACCGAGTGTAGGATAAGGGAGAAAAAGGTAGGGTAAAACATGAGGACTAGCGAGGTAACGCTAGCATACTTCTTGTACCCTCTCATATTCTTGTAAGGGTAAATATGTTAAGTATGAAGTTTACATGTTCTATAAATCTTTCAAAGTGTCCTCATATTCATGTTGGGTTGCTAGTCCTTTTTCCATTTCCTTTCTATATTAGTTGAATCTCATTCGAGGACGAATGTTCCCAAGGGGAGATATTGTAACATCCCTCAAAATGCTCACAAGTGCCTTTATAATGCCTTAGGATTAGGCTGCTCACATAACACATTATCCTCAAAACCTGCAGGAAAATAGTGTCGGTTGATTTTTAGGACCCGTAGATTGAAATATAGATTTCTTCGGAAACTACACAAAATAGAAAGGTCCACGACAAGTCCACGTCGCGGACCTGGCAAAGGTTTTCTGGCCGAGTTGGATTTTTAGTAAGGGAGTTTTAGACTTTTCCCAAATTATTATCTAATGAACCTAGATGTTTTTAGGACTTAATTCAACTCTATAAATTAACCTAAACCTCTAATTCTATTCATTCTTCTACAATTCACCTACTCAAATATTTCTCTCTCTACAAAAGACTTTCAAGGTCTCCATTGAAGACTTCAAGTAAATTCACTAAAGCTCTCCATCAAAACTCTCAAGTTCTTCCAAATTATTTGGTTTTCTTACTTAAGGTATGTGGGTATTGATTCATGGATTCTTTCATCCATGAAATACCAATCAATTTCTCAAGGTTTTCAATCATATTAAAGTTTGGTATTTTATGGTTTTTATGATCTCTATATTTCTATTGCATGAATTATAATTCAAAGTATAATCATGAGTCTATTTTGATATAAATTGATGGTTATTGTATTAAATTGAAGAGTTGTCCATGAATTCTCCTATTTTGATCTCTAGGGTTCATGATAAAAATTATGAGTATTTTTAATTATACTTCCTAATGATATTTTCTATATAAATTATATATGGTCTGATATAAAGTTTATAATCATCCATGTTTTCAAGTCAATTACATTATTTTCAAATAAATTGGTCATGCATTCATGTCTTACCCTAATTTCAAGTTTAAGCTATGATCATGAATTTCTAAGTATGAATTATGTCTATGTATGTATGATTGTAATGATGAAAGAAAATTTTCATATTACAAGTATGTTGTTAAAATGAGCTACTCTATGATTTTCAAACCTATGATCATGACTATGATATATGAAATTATGATTTTTATGCTATGTATGTATTCCGTGGGATTTGACTTGGCACCAAATGTGGACTTGAGGTGGGAGCTCGAAATACGGGGTCCTTATATAGAGTTTCTTATCTCATAACTACGTTCCACCGTAGGTTGCCTTCATTGGCCTCGCTAGTGGATCCACATATAGCGTATGTATGACCTGCCTAGTGAGATAGATTCTACCTTGGCAAGTTGATTCCCCTTTCCTCTGATGTAGGGGAAACATTGGGATTCCTTGTTTTAGCTCGGATGATCTTATTATCGGTTATGATTCCTATCTCACATATGTATGGTCGTTTTAATTATTTAAATGAATAATCCTATCTTTTACTTTATATGATAATCTTATGGTTAATTATGCATTGATCCTTCTTAAAGATACTTATGATTTTTACTACTTCTCCTACATGCTATTTAAAATGGTGATTTATACAAACATGGTTTTCTATGCATTGTATTGCCTACATACTTAGTACATTCCAACGTACTAATGCATACTTTTTACCTACGTTGTCTCATAATGTAGGGGTTGAGGTTGAAGATCATATTCCTCTACGTGGCTAGTTAAGCCTTCATATCGGCAGCGTTTGTGGTGAGTCCTCATCTATTGCAGACTAGTTATCGAGTTGGTCTATATTTTTCAAGGACCTTTGTTATGTTTCATATTGAGGGTTAGGTAGGGAAATGTCTTAGTCCCCAACCATGTTCATGAGTAGAGGCATCTAGTTAGACAATTATTTCGAGTCTATGTTATCATGTGATAGTCCTCCATTGATATTCATGGTTTAGACTCTCTTATCATGTTTCAGCTTTTTCTTTACCTTATGAATGCTTATGATATGTACAAGAGGTTTGGTTGGAGCCCTTCGGGATTTCAATCGCCGTGTTACGACTAGGCCCTAGGTCGGGTTATGACACTATCGTAAGAAATACCTTAAATATTTTGAGAGAGACTTTTTACCTTTGTGAGAGAAATCGTTAACCGACATAAACCATGTGATCTATTCCATAGAGTCCCAATAATTACCCATACATTAGAGGAAAGGGGGAGACTGCTTTCCAAGATAGACTCCTATATGCCTAAGTGGATCCATTAAGCTACATGAAGGATCGAACCTCAACTAAAGGTGACCCTTAAAGGAATCAAGCCTCTAGTACAAGTAATCCTTTATCATATGGTGGAACGTAGTTATGAGATAATGGAATATTACTATGGGTCTTATGTCTCAACTACGGGAGAGAGCCTCTATCCCAAGGTCTGCTTGGTGCTAAGTAAACTCTCAACGGAATAGTTTGAGCTTTAAAATAATAAGTCAACTTCATGTGGGAGGGGCTATATCTACTATCTACCCACTCTTTAGAATAGCATAGTCATAGAATAGCTCCTTAATCTTTTACTAGGTGAGAGATCGTCCACCATCATTCAAACTTAGCTCAAATTTCATCATAATACTCAATTCATACTTTTTCGTGTAATTTTCTTAAAATACTTATCAAATCATACTCATACTATGTATCTTATCATTGGAAATAATAATACAATTCATAAGACTATATGTAATCATCTTAAAATCATGTAATTAAATAGAAGTCATGCTTAATCATACAAGACAATATCAATTGAATCATAATCGAGAGGACCCATTAAGAATCTTATGAATCCTAAATAGCTTTAGAGAGAAATTACTTGTAAATTATCAAATCTCAAGCAATTGAATAGTAATTCATACTTAATTGAGTAAATAAACAATAATAAGTATTAATTCATGCAACTGAAAAAGAATTAAACAAGAACCATAATGAGACCATGAACCCTAGGTAGCATTGTACAAAATTCGTAAGAAAATCAACAATTTCATGCAATTATCATCAACTCATGTTTAAATAGATTTGTAATCATAGAATAAATCATAACTCATGCCATTTAATGGAAATTGAGAAGACCCATCAATATACATACTTGAATTGGGTAGAAAAGTAGAGATTTTGTTTGGGCTCCAAGGTTGGAAGGAACCCATTGATGAATACCCACATACCTTGGGTGGTTTCCTTGATTGAAGCTTGAAAATTGATGGAAGAATTGGAAAGCCTAGTTGATCCTTCAATGGAAGTATTGTAGGAGAAGAAGAGAGTCTCGAGAGGATATTCTAGATACTTGAATGTTTATATTGATGATTATGAGCGAAAAACTAGTTAGTGGAATGATATATTCCTTTAAAACACCCAAATATGACATCAATAAGGGTTAAAAGGCTTGGGAAAGGACCAAAATAGCTCGGGAAGATGTGCAAGAGTTTTTGGAGAATTTGACTTCTACGACTCGTAGAAAACTCTACTGGTCATAGAGTTGAGTCATAACTATTCATGATCTGTTAGCATTAGTAAACGGTCATAACTTTTTACTCCAAACTCGAAATGAGGCAAACTCAATAAAGTTGGAAAGGGGACTCAAAGTCCTTTAATTTGATAGGTCATGGGTCACCTAATTATTTATGTTCTAGGAGATATGATCATTTGAAGTTGACCAAAGTAAAATCTTTTATCGATACTCAATCGGTAAGCAAGCTTTAAACTCGACTTTGTGCTAGAGGATTCTTGTGACCTTAAAACATCTCCAAATCTATTCCTACACTAAAAAATTGAAATTAGCATCTATTCTTAATTAAGAATCACTAGATATAACCTTACAGATGACCTCTATGGATCATCATTTCTTCTTTGGGTTATAGACCCAAATTTCGTCAAACCCAAGTGCATGAAATAGTAGCTATTGGAAAACGCTTTTGGATTCTACCACTCTTCCTTATGAGTAATCGAGTCTCCTACCATTTGTACAAATGAATCGTCAACTTTTCCTTTCACTTAGTCAAAAATCAAAACTCAGTAATTATTCTATGAGTCCTCTTTATGAATCGTAAATAATCCTATGACTCATCCTGTTGAGTCGTTTAAAAAGTAGCGAGGCTTGTATTTTGTAGCAATCAGACCATTGACCCTACAACTCCTTACTATGATTCGTAAGATTTTATATGAGTTGTACACTAACTTTTAATCTTCCTTCCAAAATTAACCAAATTTCCAACCTCAACATCTACTCTACGACCCACTCCTAAGATTTGTAGGATCTTTTATAACTCGTAGGTCCATTTGTAATTTCAAAAATAGTCTATTTTTCTTGGAATTTTCCTTGTTCTGACTTTTCAACTTTTAGGGTCATACATGTGGCTTCCACCATGATGGGAAATACAGCCCGTACTCATGTTCACGACTAGTGAACTGAGCTCGTGGCAGTCACCTAGTGGAAAAGCTAAGATTTATCTAAAAAAACTTCCTTTTGAGCTTCTTTTTCCTACTTTCCAACATCTAGGGTCATACAATATCTCCCCATTAGGAACATTCGTCCTCAAATAAAACTCGAACTAGCCTGAATGGAATAGGAATGAAACATACCAGCCAAACATGAATGCAAAGCACCTTAAAAAAGCATAAATCATTGAATATTCAATCTGAAGCTAAAACGTGACTTTAAAATTTTTTATGAGCATGAATTCATATGAAATACTGAGAATGACTCAAACACATAATTTGGGCTGAATGGATCATGAAGGAATTAAATACCTCAACTACGCACAGAAGTAAAGAAGTCAGGATATCGTGACATCATATTGGTTTAGGCTTCCCATGTAGCATCCTCGACCTCTTGGTTCCTCAATAAAACTTTAACTGAAGCTACTTTTTTCCCCTCAATTTTCTAACTTTCCAGTCTAGGATATCAACTAGAACTTCCTCATATGAGGGCTCTCCTACACCTCAATGTTGTCCAAGGTACAATAGATCTATGATCACCAAAAAAATTCCTCAATAAAGACACATTAAATACAAGATCAACCGATCCCAAATTAGCAGGCAAATCAAACTCATAAGACACCTTGGCAATTCGACTCAAAATCTAATATGGTACAACATAGCAGGGACTTATATTGTTTAAATCATTTTCTTATATTGTTTTAATATAATTATTTTAGATATAAATAAACTCAACTCTTTGCAACATGTATAAATAATTTAATTTATTAAAAAGCTATCCAAAGCCTAATTATGCTTTTTTGTGGATTCGATATCCAACTCCTAAAAAAAGAGTCACTATATTACTATTGATACCGCGTACAATTGCGTGTGCATTTGTATGCAACAATACAAATATCCCAAACATGACTCTACTTGACTACATAGGTGGGGTCTAGGACATGTTCCTATCTCACCCTCAAGAATGTAATAACATGACATAGGATAGTCTTCAAACATCCACATAGTCTAGAAATGAAAATATAGAAAGAATAACTTGGTTTTCCCTCGAAGTGTGAGGACTCACTACAAACTCTTCAAATGGAGCACCCATCCCTATATTGTGATATAATGTAGGTAATAAAGTATGCGTAAGTACATTTAAATATACTAGTATGGAGGCAATGAAATGCATAATAAAACGAAGTTGTACAAATGACCATTTCAAATAGCTTGAAAAAAGAAGTAGTAAAATGATAAGTAGTCATAAGAAGCATTAATTCATAATAAATCATAAGAGTATCCTTTAAAAGTAAAGAGAGGATTAGTCATTTCAAATATTTTACATACCATACATATGTGGGATATAACCATAATCGACATTAAGACAATGCGAGCCATAATAGAGAATCTGATAATCCCCACATCGAGAAGGGGGGAGGGGATACTATCCAAGGTAGACTCTGTATAATATTATCATTCATAAGAGGCCATATTGGTAATAATCCTACGATGGCAACAAACTTTAAGGGACTAGAGGTTGCAACTAAGGCTCGTTGCTAAGTTAACATCCCACTGAATAAATATCATATCATAATCATAAATATATCATGGGAATAACTCATTCTTCATCATTCATTTACCATTCAGGAGTCATTAGCTCATTATCATGTGATTGATGTAATGTGGTGTAGACCTTCCATTATTAAGAATCCTTTTCATAGAAACATTGTTAGTGTATTATGTCACTCTCATTCATAAAACTTGCTTGCATACTTAAAACTCATGATTATCGCTTACTCTTGAAATTAGGGTCGAAACCTGCATACATGATAAATTGACTTTGAAAATTAATAAATTTACTTAAAAACATGCTTGATCATATACTTTATATCAACGTATAGCTAATTCATAAAAATAATATCAATTGGACATATAATTGAAGTAAAGAGTTTTAAATATCATGAAACCTAAAAATCAATGTAGCAAAATTCATTAAAAAATACTCTTAAATTCCATGCAAAAATTGTCAATTTATATTGAAATAGAATCATAATTATAATTAGAAATTATAATTTATCTAATTCAAATAGAGGTCATAAAAATACATATTTGAATTGGTTGAAAAAGTAGAGAATTTGTTGGGCTTCATGGGTGAAAGTACCCTATGATGAACTACCCATGGATGAGAAGACCAAAGAAAATAGAAGAAATTTGGACTTTTAATGGAGAGCTTCAGAGAATTCCTTAGAGATCTTCAATAGAGTTTTTGAGAGCTTTTGTAGAGAGAGAATTATTTGAATAGGTGAATTGTGGTAGAATGAAGAAAAATAGGGGTTTAGGTTTGTTTATAGAGTCAAATCATATTTTAAAAATATCTAGGTTCATTAACTAGAAGTTATAAAAATGTCTAAAGTGTTCCACTTTAAAATTGAATCTGGCAGAAAAATCATACTCAAGCTCGCAATGTGGAATTGTTCCCAAAGAGGCCTATTTTTAGAGAATGGTATTTTTGCCATATTTTGACTTGGGGATAAATTTCATTATGTGGGAACAAGTATGAGATGTGGACTTGATGAGCACCCTCATGTTTGTGTAATTTTTGGAAAAATTGATCTTCTTAAATGTGGGTCATAAAAATTTACCGAGGCCATTTTTAGAATGCTTAACCTTATTATATCATAGTCCAACCTTCAAACACTTAGGATATTACAATTGGGTAGTTCTTATCATTCCCCTTGAGTTGCCAAGAAGTATAGGCTATCACTTTACCATTTTACATTAGCACAAAACCAAGACCAATTCATGAAGCATTAGAATATATAACAAACCTAATAGAACCTTCCAGTAAGGTCAACATCCGAGCTGAAGTTACCCTATTTTTTAACTCTTGAAAACTTTTCTGACGTGCCTCGGACCATAGAAAATTTACCTTCTTTTGAGTCAAAGTAGTCATGGGAGAGACAATGGAAGAGAAACTTTCCACAAACCTTCTTTAATAATCGGATAAGACCAAGAAACTCTTAATATTCAAAGGAGACAACTGTCTTGGATAATTATTAACCGCTTTGGTCTTCTTTGGGTCAACCATGATACACTCACCGGAGATAATATAGCCAAGAAAAGTAACTTACCTCAACCAAAATTCACAGTTGTTAAACTTAGAAAATAACTAACGATCCTTGAGAAATTGCAAAACAATCCTCAAATGATCAACATGCTCTTCTTCACTGCGAGAGTTGATTAAAATGTCATAAATGAACACAATAATGAATATATCTAAATATTGCTTGAACACTCCATTCATCAATCCATAAAAGCTGCAGGGGAATTCGTTAGTCCAAAAGACATAACCAAGAATTCAAAATGACCATACCAATTTTACAAAATGTTTTCGGAATGTCACATTCCCTTACTAAGAGTTAATGATAACTCGATCGAAGATTAATCTTTGGAAAGTAGCTTGCTCATTGAAGTTGATAGAACAAGTCATCAATCCTTAGAATGGGATACTTATTCTTCATTATGGCCTCGTTCAATTGTCGGTAGTCAATTCATATTCGGAGAGAATGTAAGACCACAAAAGTTGGTAATTCAAAAAATGAGGTTCAAAAGAAGTTTCCATGAATATCTCTACTTTTGGTATCAGGGGACTCTTCACAAGAACTTTCATGGCCCGTATTGATCACCACGAGCCATGGAAAGGGTCTGTGAAGTCAGTATTTGAAAGGGAAAAAGGTGGAGGAGGGACAACAGATGGTTTCACTACCCGTTGTTAGAACCACAAGCCATGGTGTGATCCATGGAGCCTAACTCCCCCTGACCTTGTTCAAGTTGCCTACCATGGGAAGACACCATGAGGTATGGTGGACACCACTTGCCTTGGTGACTTGCGTGAATGTTACCCCTTAGATCCTCTATTTCCCAAAAATCTAACTCCATCACAACGGCCATGACCACGTCCTGTAGTGGCCTTGACTGGTCGTGGTGGAGGCCCTTCCAGGTTCTCGAATCCAGTTTTAGTTGGGGGTATTTTGGTCATTATCTATGTTGTTATTCAGGAATGTGGATAGTTTTTCAGACTATATTCTAATCTACTACCGTAAGACCTCCTAACCCTCTCATTCTCACCCCAACTCCCTAAATCAAAATATTCTCTCTAAAAGTGTGCTCTCCATGTCTCTTTCTTCCTCAAGTGAATTCTAAGTAATTCTTTGAGTTAAAGCTTCTATTCTTTGAAAATTAAGGATTCTAACGGTCAAGGTATGTGGGAATTCATCCTTTGGTACCTTTCATCCATGGAATCCCAAAGATTTCTTCTCAATACCTCTTATAATGATTTCTTCTAAAAGCCTTAATTTCATAATTTACACTGAGTGTTCTTAATAATGATACATTTCAATGATATTAGCCTAATTATATATATTTCACATTATATTGCATGATTTAAAGATGAATTTCAAAGACTTATGCTTTATTTTAGTTTCAAGCATGAGTTATGAGTTATTATTATGATTTTCAAGTATTTCAATGAAATCTTTTAAAATGATTTTCAAAGATTCTTTAAGAAAATAAGTTATGAATGATGTTTCAATGATATTATAAGTAAATAGGTTATAGTGCAATAAGGACAATGCTTGCACAATCACATTAAAAAAAATAAAGATTGTGATGAAATTTCCTCACACATTTATGATAAATTGAATAAATGACCTATTCTTATATTATCTGACGCGACCCAACCCCGTAGGCCATGACGGGTGCCCAAACTGGACATATACGTGTACCCCTGCCAACTATACATAACCTGTCTCCTGTTTATACCCCAAATGCATCAACATGTAAGAAACATACAAGCCGACAAGGCTGTAGTAACGTATAGGGTCGCTCCATACTACATACATACGCGAGCCGACAAGGCCGCCACAATATAGGGAACGCCCCAAATCATAAGTCATATCAGTACAGTTGTACATACATACATATACAACTCATGTACCACTGATATACAACTCATACACAACTCATACACAACTCATATACAACTCATATACACCTCATACACCACTCATATACACGTACAACCTACGTACATATACCACCCATATATGTATACAACCCACATATGTATCCACAGACCTCTAAGAGTAAAAAAACTATAACATAAGGCGGGACAGGGCCCCCGCCATACCCGTGAACAAAACAAATATGTACAATAAGGTGTAGTACCCAAAGTCAGGCTCCAGCACAATAGAGCACTTCTAGATAGCTGAGTGGGACTCCTACGCTAGAGGATCCCCAAACTATGTACCTGTACCTGCGGGCATGAACGCAGCCCTCCAGAGAAGGGGGTCAGTACGATATATGTACTGAGTATGTAAAACATAATATAACATAACTGAAACCATATCTGAAACCGCAAAGCAGGGGATAACATATCATATGAGAAATCTATACCTGTACCTTGTGAATCATAAAAGCATGCATGTTCAAATTATATCATATAGCCGGCCCTATAAGGGGTCTGGTGGATACATCTGTAATATCATCACAACCCAGTGCCATCATCATCTTATTACCATACATCGTCATATAAATATATACACACGTATCCCGGCCCTCTAGTGAGGAACTCGAGGAATAAGCTAGTGAACAGCGCACGAGAACATACCCCGGCCTGGGACTCGGTGAAAGATGTGTCACTGTATACATGAGTAGAGTAATGAGCAACTATAAGCAATTTAAATCATTATCGAAGACTCGACCGTAGAAGCAAATTAAGCTATCATCTGAGAATCAAGATTGTAATGTAATAACCTTAAATGACCTCTAAATGCCATTAGGGCTATACTAGTTATTGTTTTGGGGTCCTTAGACATGTACTAAGGTAATGCTAACCTCTTAAGGACTCCAGAATACATGTTTTCATATAGTCCTTACAACTAGGAGCCCGTATATTCATTAAGTCCTTTGTATAGATAAGGTTCAAGGAAAGTAGCTTAACTGTTATAAAAGTTCATTACCCAGAAGTGAATAAGAGACACTTAGGAATGGAATTACTTCATTGATCGCATCATTGTTTACTTACCTCTACGACATGCCAAAAGAAGAGAAAGAATAGGCTTTACATACCTCTTATGGATTCCCCGTAATCGTCCACGTCGTTGTCCTCGAAACCTATTTAACATGGAAGTAAGGCAAGTATTAACAACCTTAGAATTTTCAGCAACTTAGACTACCCATGAGTATTCATAGAATTCGTCCCCTCGCTCGCATCCTCGACTAGTTCCTTAACTAGTTAAGAAGTTAACGAAAATCGGACAGCACCTCCCCTATAATGTGACCTATGCGAATCCACAACCATGTCCTTAGAACCTGAATCTAACCAACAATATAACCAGCAGCCCATACATATACATATTACGACAACATTATACAATATAAACTCCCAACAATTCACTCGAAACTAAGATACCAAAACTAGAGTTTTTAATCTTTCTTTCGCGAATACTTTAATTGCAAAGCGGAGGGTCGTGTGCCTGCAAAGAGCACGCCCCACGCCCTTATCAACATATATTTCAGCACCTCACCATAAGACCAGCAGTCACGCCCTACAAGCGCAACGTATTATTCGATTCACAATTAACTATAGCGATTTCAATTTCGCTTATTTCGAACGCCAAACTTTTCAAACCTTTTACTCAACTTCCAGCAGTTCATAAGGTGTTTAATACACCCTAGATTAACATCATAAACTTCAAATTAGAGGAGAATAACTTACCTTTCCCGAAATTAGATAAAACTAGCCGAAATTGTGTCTCGGAACTTTTTTTAGCGCAAAGTAACGCCGTGGCAACTTGCTGACCGATTTTTGGCTGCACCGAATTAAACTTTTATACTACTAATACTTCCATATCATCGTAGTATACGCTAGTTAATTAATTTACGGAACAAAAATGGGACTTACCTATTTTTCTCCCAAAGCCGTCGCAATTTTCTCTCCTTAGCTTTAGGGTTTTTTTGTTCACGTTGCTTGCTGGAAATTTGATGAATAAACTGAAGTTTGAGATACATATAACTTATATGGGTGGTCCCAAGGGGTGACACGTGTTAGCCCTAAGGGGGACACGTGTCCAGCCCCTATTGGGCCACCGTGTCCATGCAGTCCATGTGGGGCTGCCAAGTGGCAGTGCCCCCCCAAGCAAGTGGGTCACCTACTTGCTTAGGGGCTGCCATGTGTCACCCTCCCATTGGCTTCCCTGTGAAATTTTATTCTCCTCCTCGTGGGTTTGTAATCTCATCCTAGTTTAAGTGCCTATGTTGTCCGTGCTACGTAAGCTTGGTGTGTATTCAAATTGATTAGGTGTGTAAAACTTCTAAGTTAGGGGCGTACGTTGGTAAATCAAGTCCTACGACTCATTACTTAGCCTCCTACTCCTTCCGAGTTCTCTTGATCTTATTTCCAATCTTCCCTACTATGGGGTGTCACATTCTCCCTTCTTAGAATTGTTTAATAGTGTCGTAACTTAGACATCTCACATGATAGCTTTTAAGTAACTTTAGGAACCTTTCGAGTTCAAGAATGTGGGGTGTAACATCCTTCCCCCCTTTAGAACATTCGTCCCCGAATGTTAAATGCAACTTTCCTTAAGACCTTACCTAAGTTATAAAGAGGTTCCTTTCTTTTATGATATCACATAAATTTCCATCCATATAATTAATCTACAAGTTCTCAAGAATCAGCGTTACCTATAGATATCGGGAACAGGTATGGATATTCGTTTTTCATGTCCTCTTTTGCTTCCCAGGTCATCTCTTCACAATTCCTATTTCCCCACAACACCTTGACAGAAGCTACGTCCTTAGTCCACAGTCTTCTGATTTGCTGATCCAGGATGGCGATAGGTTGCTCTTCATAGGCTAACTCCTCTATGACCTAGATATCGTCTATAAGATATACCCGGGATGGATCACCCATACATTTACGAAGCATTGACACGTGGAAGACTGGATGTACGGCTTCTAGATCCGCTAGTAAGTTTAGTTCATATGCCACTTTGCCTATTCGGCGAAGAATCAGGTAAGGGACAATGTACCTCGGACTCAGCTTCCCTTTCTTGCCGAACCTCATTACCCCTTTCTTGGGTTATACTTTTAAGAACACCCAATCACCTACTTGAAATTCCAAAGGTCGACGTCGATTATCTACATATGATTTTTGTCGACTCTGGGCAGCTAATAATCTTTCCCGAATAAGCTTCACTTATTCTACCGCCTGTTGGACCATGTCTGGGCCTATTAGTTATGTTTCACCAACCTCAAACCAACCAATAGGTGACTTGCACTTCCTGCCATATAAAGCCTCATACGGCGCCATCTGGATACTGGAGTGATAGCTATTATTGTAAGCAAACTCAATAAGTGGTACATGATCATCCCAGCTACCTTTGAAGTCAATTATGCAGGTCCGCAACATATCCTCTAGCGTTTGAATCATACACTCAGCTTGCCCATTAGTTTGAGGATGAAATGTTGTACTAAGGCTTACCTGTGTCCCCAATCCTTCCTGGAATGACTTCCAAAAGTGGGCTGTGAACTGAGCTCCTCTATTCGAGATAATAGATGTGGGAACTCCATGAAGTCGTACTATTTCCTTGATGTATAGTTTTGCATATTCCTTGGCTGAGTAAGTAGTCCAGACTGGAAGGAAGTGGGCTGATTTTGTTAGCCTATCTACGATAACCCATATGGAATCCTGCTTTCAAAGAGTACGAGGCAAACTTGTAATGAAGTCCATGTTAATCACTTCCTATTTCCAAGTTGGAATCTCCATCTCTTGTAGTAGCCCACCCAGTTTTTGATGTTCAACTTTAACTTGTTGGCAGTTTGGGCATTGGGCTATGAACTCTGCTATATCCCTTTTCATATCGTCCCACCAATACAGATATTTGAGGTCGTGATACATCTTGGTTGACCCCGGATGAATAGAATAGCGAGCATAATGTGCCTCTCCAAGTACTTGTTATCGTAGTCCTGTAACCTCCGGTACACAGACTCTACCTTGATGTCGTAGTACTCCGCTCGATGTGATTTCAAATGGAGTATTTCCCTTTTGGAGAGTTTCATCCCTATATTATATTAGAACAGGGTCCTGGTACTGGTATTATTTTACTTCTTCTAAAATCGAGGATTCAGCAACTCCTCGAATAGAAACCCCGTCATCACCTGAATCAGCAAAACGGACTCCTAGATTGGCGAGGTGGCAAGTGTCATGAGTTATCTCTTTCCTTTCTGGTGGTATATCTGCCAAGCTACCCATCGACTTACGGCTGAGCGCATCCGCCACCACATTTGTCTTCCCTGGGTGGTATAAAATGTCGACGTTATAATCCTTCAATAACTCCAGCCACCCGCTTTGTCGTAAGTTCAATTCCTTTTATTTGAAGATATACTGGAGGCTTTTGTGATCTATATAAATATCAGCATGTACGCCGTATAAGTAGTGCCTCCATATTTTCAAGGCATGAATCACCGCTACTAATTCCAAGTCATGAGTTGGATAATTCTTTTCATATTTCCTGAGCTGCCGGGAGGCATAAGCTATAACTTTACCCTGTTGCATCAATACACATCCAAGTCCAATATCGGAAGCATCACAATAAATAACAAGGCTATTGGGTCCTTCTGGAAGGGTTAGAACAGGAGCCGTAGTCAATTTTTCTTTTAACAACTGAAAGTTCCGTTCACAAGCATCAGTCCATTGGAACTTAGCCGCCTTTTGAGTCAGTCTTGTTAAAGGTGCCGAAATAGAAGCAAACCTTTCTACGAACCTCCTGTAATATCCTACTGATCCTAAAAAGCTACGTACCTCCATAGGAGTTGTAGGTCTTGGCCATGCCTTCACGGCCTCAATCTTCTGTGTATCTATGCGAATACCATCAATCCTAATAATATGCCCCAGAAAAGCCACTGAAGTTAACCAAAATTCACATTTAGAAAACTTAGCATATAATTTCTGGTGTTGGACTATTCACAGTACCACCCGCAAATGATCCGCATGTTCCTTTTCTGATCATGAATAGACCAAAATATCATCAATAAATACGATCACGAACAAATCTAGAAATGGTTTGAACACTAGGTTCATCAAGGCCATAAACACCGCTGGAGCATTTGTCAACCCAAAAGACATCACTTTGAACTCATAATGTCCGTATTGGGTTCTGAATGCGATCTTTGGGATATCCACTTCTCTTACCCGTACCTGATGGTAGCCTGATCGCAGGTCTATCTTCGAAAAGCATTTAGCACCCTGCAACTGGTCAAACAAATCATCAATCCTGGGGAGGGGATATCTGTTCTTAATTGTTACCTTGTTTAGCTGCCTATAGTCAATGCACATTCACAACGATCCATCTTTCTTTTTAACAAATAATACCGGCGCTCCCCATTGGGATGTATTGGGCCTAATGAAGCCTTTTTCCAGCAAGTCCTTCAATTGCTCTTTTAACTCCTTTAACTCCGCGGGTGCCATTCTATATGGGGGAATAGAAATAGGCTGAGTACCCAGTGGCATGTCTATTATGAACTCTATCTCCAATTCGGGAGGAAGACCTGGAAGTTCATCTGGAAACATATTTGGATATTCATTAACCACGGGTACTGACTGAAGAGTTGGCATCTCTGCTTCCAGATCGTGCATGCGGACTAAATGATAAATACACCCCTTCCTGATCATTTTCCTTGCCTTAAGGTATGAAATAAACTTACCCTTCGGTGACGCCGTGTTTCCTGCTCACTCAACAATTGGTTCACTAGGAAACTGGAACCGAACTACTTTATTTCTACAGTCTACATTGGCACGACAAGAATCTAACCAATCCATACCCATAATAACATCAAACTCCACCATATCTAATTCTATCAAATCAGCCAAGGTATGATGACTATATACATTCACTGGACAATTTCTATATATTTGTTTCACCACAAGATAGTCTCCCACTGGGGTAGCCACCTCAAATGATTCTATTAATTCAGGCTTAATTCCAATTCTATTAGCAACAAAAGGAGATATATATGATAAAGTAGACCCGGGATCCATCAATGCATATACGTCCCGAGAGAGGATTGATAATGTACCTATGACTATATTTGGCGACGCTTCCTGATCTTGTCTACTGGACAAAGCATACATATGGTTAGAAGGGCCGCCAGAACTAGAAGTTCCACCACAACCTCTACCACGGCTTGCCGGTATCTGCATACCCCGCCCCATCGGGCGCATAGCCACAGAAAAAGAAGAACCTGCAACTGACTCAGTTAGCTGAGCCATACCACCAGGAGTACTTTTAAATGGACATTCCCTCGTAATATGGCCTTGGCGGCCACAAGAAAAATAGGCACCTATACTTCGGCGACATTCCCCAAAATAAAGTCTATTACAATGGGGACACTGTGGTACTAGTGGTCTTTACTGTCGAGAACTCTGGTCCACCTTTGTACCTGAAGCTCTAGAGCTTTGACCAAGCCCCAAATATCTAGTGCTCTCAACTCTTCCACCTGGAAACTGTGGAGGTACACTCCGAGCTGGCTGGGAGGGATACCTACCAGATTGCTGGAATCGCCCGCTGCAAAATTCCCCTGGATAACCAATTGACCTAGCCCTTTTTGGCTGACTTCTATCAAAACCTCTGTCAGACTGTCGCCTTCTATGTCGCTCTTCTACCCCTAGGGCATAGGCTTGCACCCGGGCAATATCTATGCCTGGCTAAGAAGCTATGGCCATGCAGCTATCAACCAAATTAAGGTCCAAGCCCATAATGTACCGATGCACCCTGTCTTCCATATCTGCTACAACTGTAGGGGCTTGCCTCGCCAATGAGTCAAACTCGAGGCTATAGTCGCGAATACTCCTGGCGTTCTACTTTAACTACAAAAATTTATCAACCGTGGCTCGTTTTATTTCTGGAGGCAGGAAGTGGCGAAGAAAGGCTTCTGAAAATTCATCCCATTCAGTTGGAGGAGCACTATCACCCCTCGATAACTCCCAAGACTCGTTCCAGTTAGCGGCCATATAACGCAGCCGATAGGAGGCTAATTCCACCGACTCAGTCTCTGAGGCCCTAATGATTCGCAGTGTACGCTACATCTGTCTAGTGAACTCCTGTGGGTCCTCTGCAGGTCTCGATCCATGAAATTCTGGGGGATTGCAGGCTAGGAAGTCACGAACCCTCAAGCTATCTTGTCTATTTGCATCATCTGGGCCATGCCTCTGAGCCTGTCCTGTCATCAGTCCAGTCAGCAACTGCACTGCATCTCTCATAGCTCTATCTTCTGCCCCATGCTGTGGGACTAGAGGCTCCTATATTGGAGGTTCAGGATCTGCAGCTGCTGCTACCCTAAACTCCTCTGGGGTGGCGATGTAGTAGAGCTTGCCGACTGAAGTACAATCATCGGCATAGATTGGGCATGGGCCTTGGTAATTCTTGGGGTGTGACTAGTTTGCCCAGCTGCTGACTTGCCCTTCTGGGCAGTGGTTTCTTTCCGTGGAGGCATCACTATAAACATAAAGGTAGGTTAGTGAAGGGTCATCCTAAAACATAGCTCTATCGCACGATCTATCATAAGAAAGAAAGTAACATCCTAAATGTCCTGTAGCCTCCTGTTTATAGATGTGGTGCACAATACACCGATAAACAAGCCTCTACTAGACACGGTATGTGGACACTCCAAGGAAAAACTGCTCTGATACAACTTCTGTCACGACCCAACCCCGTAAGCCATGACAGGTGCCCAAACCGGATATAGTCGTGTACCCCTGCCAACTATACATAACCCATCTCCTGTTACTACCCCAAATGCATCAACATATAAGAAACATACAAGCCGACAAGGTTATAGTAACGTATAGGGTTGTTCCGTACTACATACATACGCGAGCCGACAAGGCCGCCACAATATAGGGAATGCCCCAAATCATAAGTCATATCAGTACAGTTGTACATACATATATATACAACTCATGTACCACTGATATACAACTCATATACAGATCATACACAACTCATATACAACTCATATACAGCTCATACACCACTCATATACACGTACAACCTACATACATATACTACCCATATATGTATACAACCCACATATGTATCCACAGACCTCTAAGAGTAAGCAAACTGTAACATAAGGTGGGACAGGGCCCCCGCCGTACCCGTGAACAAAACAAATATGTACAATAAGATGTAGTACCCCAAAGTCAGGCTCTAGCACAATGGAGCACTTCCGGACCGCTGAGTGGGACTCCTACGCTGGCGGATCCCCAAACTGTGTACCTGTACCTGCAGGCATTACTGCAGCCCCCCGGAGAAGGGGGTCAGTATGACATATGTACTGAGTATGTAAAACATAATATAACATAACTAAAACCATATCTGAAATCGCAAAGCAGGGGATAACATATCATATGAGAAATCTGTACTTGTACCTTGTGAATCATAAAAGCGTGCATGTTAAAATTATATCATATAGCCGGCCCTATAAGGGGTACGGTGGATACATCTATAGTATCATTACAACCCAGTGCCATTATCATCTTATTACCACACATCGTCATATAAATATATACACATGTATTCTGGCCCTCTAGTGAGGGACTCGAGGAAAAAGGCAGTGAACTGCGCACGAGAACATACCCCGACCTGGGACTCGGTGAAAGATGTGTCACTGTATACATGAGTAGAGTAATGAGCAACTATAAGCAATTTAAATCATTATCGAAGACTCGACCGTAGAAGCAAATTAAGCTATCGTCTGAGAATATAGATTGTAATGTAATAACCTTAAATGACCTCTAAATGCCATTAGGGATATACTAGTTAGTGTTTTGGGGTCCTTAGACACGTACTAAGGTAATGCTAACCTCTTAAGGACTCCAGAATACATGTTTTCATATAGTCCTTACAACTAGGAGCCCGTATATTCATTAAGTCCTTTGTATAGATAAGGTTCAAGGAAAGTAGCTTAATTGTTATGAAAGTTCATTACCCAGAAGTGAATAAGAGACACTTAGGAATGGAATTACTTCATTGATTGCATCATTGTTTACTTACCTCTACGACATGCCAAAAGAAGAGAAAGAATAGGCTTTACATACCTCTTATGGATTCCCCGTAATCGTCCACGTCGTTGTCCTCGAAACCTATTTAACATGGAAGTAAGGCAAGTATTAACAACCTTAGAATTTTCAGCAACTTATACTACCCACGAGTATTCATAGAACTCGTCCCCTCGCTCGCATCCTCGACTAGTTCCTTAACTAGTTAAGAAGTTAACGAAAATCGGACAGCACCTCCCCTCTAATGTGCCCTATACGAATCCACAACCATGACCTTAGCACCTGAATCTAACCAACAATATAACGAGCAGCCCATACATATACATATTACGACAACATTATACAATATAAACCCCCAACAATTCACTCGAAACTAAGATACCAAAACTAGAGTTTTTAATCTTTCTTTCGCGAATACTTTAATTGCAGAGCGGAGGGTCGTGTGGATGAAACCATCACCCCCAACGCCCTTATAAACATATATTTCAGCACCTCACTATACGACCAGCAGTCAGCCCTACAAGCGCAACGTATTATTCGATTCACAATTAACTATAGCGATTCCAATTTCGCTTATTTCAAACGCCGAACTTTTCAAACCTTTTCCCCAACTTCCAGCAGTTCCTAAGGTGTTTAATACACCATAAATTAACATCATAAACTTGAAATTAGAGGGTAATAACTTACCTTTCCCAAAATTGGCTAAAACTAGCCGAAATT